>NC_060075.1:25724469-26027500 GCF_922984935.1 Meles meles | reverse complement strand
TTGTTCCCTTTGCCATATTAGGGAAATTCTCTCCAATAATTCTCTCCAATAGACCTTCTGCTCCCCTCTCTGTTTCTTCTTCTTCTGGAATCCCAATTATTCTAATGTTGTTTCGTCTTATGGTGTCACTTATCTCTCGAATTCTCCCCTCGTGGTCCAGTAGCTGTTTGTCCCTCTTTTGTTCAACTTCTTTATTCTCTGTCATTTGGTCTTCTATATCACTAATTCTTTCTTCTGCCTCATTTATCCTAGCAGTAAGAGCCTCGATTTCTGATTGCACCTCATTAATAGCTTTTTTGATTTCAACTTGGTTCGATTTTAGTTCTTTAATTTCTCCAGAAAGGGCTTTTATATCTCCAGAGAGGGTTTCTCTAATATCTTCCATGCCTTTTTCGAGCCCGGCTAGAATGTTCAGAATCGTCATTCTGAACTCTTGATCTGACATATTACCAATGTCTGTGTTGATTAGGTCCCTAGCCTTCAGTACTGGCTCTTGTTCTTTTGTTTGTGGTGATTTTTTCCGCCTTGTCATTTTGTCCAGATCAGAGGATATGAAGGTTCAAATAAAATACTAAAAGAGTGGCAAAGACCCCAGAAAAATGCGCTGTAACCAAATCAGAAGAGACCCCAAATTGTGGGGGGGAGAAAGGGGATAAAAAGGGGTTCAGGAAAAAAAAAGAAAAAAATAAAAAATAAAACAAATAAAGAAAAAATATAAAAAAGAAAGAAAAAATATATATATTTAGATAAACTAGTGAAAAAAACGTTAAAAAAGAAAAGGGTAAAAGTTTTAAAAAATTTTAGCAGAAGAAGAAAAAAAGAAAAAAAGAAAAAAAATTGAAAGAAAAAAAAAATTGAATGAGTCGCAAGACTAAGGAATCATGGGGAGAAAGCCATGAGTTCTGTGCTTTGCTTTCTCCTCCTCTGGAATTGTGCTGCTGTCTTAGGAATTGAACCTGCTTTCCTTGATAGATGAACTTCGTCCTGGCTGGATATTTTGTTGATCTTCTGGGGGAGGGGCCTGTTGTAGTGACTCTCAAGTGTCTTTGCCCGAGGCGGGATTCCACCGCCCTTACCTGGGGCCGGACTAAGTAATGGGCTCGGGTTTGCTTTTGGGAGCTTCTGTTCCCTGAACACTTTCCGTAGAGTTCCGGAGGACGGGAATGAAAATGGCGGCCTCCTTGTCTCCGGCCCGGAGGAGCCGAGAGCCTGGGACCCCACTCCTCAGTGCGCCCCCAGAGGACAGCACCCAATCACTCCCGTATCCCCAGCCTCCAGCCGTGCTCTGAGCTCACCCAGCCCGCGACCAGTTCAAGGTAACCCCGAGCTGAGAGTTCAGTCCTTGGCTCTGTCTCTGTAGCCGGCTTCTCTGTTCTAATACCTGCGAGCTCTGCGACACTCTGACACCCCCGATCCTTCTGTGACCCTGCGGGACCTGGGGCCATGCTGACCCCGCGTGGGCTTCACCCTGGTTTAGCTTCTGGAGCAATGTCCCTCAGTGGAACAGACTTTTAAAAGTCCTGATTTTGTGCTCCGTTCCTCCGCTGCTTGCCGGAAGCTGGCCCCTCCCCCCGCGGTTTATCTTCCTGTCGTTTTAGATTGACTTCTCTGCCAGTCCTACCTTTCAGAAAGTGGTTGATTTTCTGTTTCTAGAGTTGCTGTTCTTCTTCTCTGCGCTCTCCCGTTGGATTTGTAGGTGTTTGCAATGTTTAGATAAGCTATCGAGCTGATCTCCTGATACCTGCCTGCTACTTCTCCGCCATCTTGACTCCTCAGAATTATGATATATATACTTTTAAAATTTATTTTTAATTTATAACTTTCTAGTTTTTATATTGTCCTTTTCAAAAACTGCTTAATTTTTTTTAAAGATTTTATTTATTTATTTGACAGAGAGAGATCACAAGCAGACAGAGAGGCAGGCAGAGAGAGAGAGAGGGAAGCAGGCTCCCTGCTGAGCAGAGAGCCCGATGCGGGACTCGATCCCAGGACCCTGAGATCATGACCCGAGCCGAAGGCAGCGGCTTAACCCACTGAGCCACCCAGGCGCCCAAAAACTGCTTAATTTTTAAGTTCTCACTTAAAATTGACTTTTTAAGAGTCTTTAATTTATTAACTATGGTTAAATTGGAGCTGTTAGGATTTATTACAATCTGCATTACTTTAAATTCTATGAAAAAGGCTCAGTGTAAATTCATTTTTTATTTTCCCCCAAATGTGCGTGACAAGACCAATGATTATTGATAGCATTGTGTATTTTCTCTGTTACCAGACTAGAGGTGACTGACTGTCAGGGGAAGTAACAAAAGGAGTAGTCTCTTTCCCAGTAAGGTGGTAGCTGAAAAGAGGTGGAAGCTTTGGGGCACCTGGGTGGCTCAGTGGGTTAAAGCCTCTGCCTTCAGTTCAGATCACAGTCCTGGGATTAAACCCAGCATCGGGCTCTCTGCTCAGCAGGGAGCCTGCTCCCCACTCTCTCTCTCTGCCTGCCTCTCTGCCTACTTGTGATCTCTGTCTGTCAAATAAATAATGTCTAAAAAAAAAAAAAAAGGTGGAACCTTTTATTTTAATAGTGGAAGAGGGAATACTGAGTCCTCAGAGTTGTGCTTTGAGAGCAGATTGACCATTCCCTTCCATTTGAGGCTAGTTTGAGAATAGTCTGCATAGGAAGACAGATGGAGTAGGAGAACTTCCAAGAAGAATTAAAATCCTCTTGGACATACTAAAGAAATTTCTTAAACTCAGTGTAATTTACTGGCCATTTCAGAGACCACTGGGAGTATCTCATTTCATGCATAACGTAGACCCCTTTCTGCTGCTTTTTTTTGAGTTTACTGTCATCATGTCAAGCACCATCATAACATGATACATGGCAGCTTCCTTCTCTTGCACTCTTAATTTGCACTTCTCAGGAGATAGGCTTTCTTTACTGTGTCAAATATAGCCTTCAAATACAGTTTTTATCAAAAGCCTAGAGGAGAACATAGGCAGTAACCTCTTACACATCAGCGACAGTGACTTCTTTCAAGACATGTCTCCAAAGGCAAGGGAAGCAAAAGCAAAAATGAATTTTTGGAACTTCATCAAGATCAAAAGCTTCTGTACAGCAAAGGAAACAGTCAACAAAACAAAAAGATAACTCACAGAATGGGAGAAGATATTTGCAAATGATGATACAAACAAAAGGCTGATATTCAAGATCTATAAAGAACAACTCAAACTCAACATCCAAAAAGCAGATAGTCACATGAAAAAATGGGCAGAAGACATGAACAGACACTTCTCTGAAGAAGACATACAAATGACTAACAGACACATGAAAAAATGTTCCTCATCAGTAGCCATCAGGGAAATTCAAATCAAAACCACATTGAGATACCACCTTACACCAGTTAGAATGGCCAAAATTAACAAGACAAAAAACAACAAGTGTTGGAGAGGATGCAGAGAAACCCTCTTACACTGTTGGTGGGAATGCAAGTTGGTGCAGCCACTTTGGAAAACAGTGTGGAGATTCCTTAAGAAATTAAAAAAAGAGCTACCCTATGACCCTGCAATGGCACTACTAGGTATTTACTGCAAATATACAGAGTGAAAAGAAGAGCCATCTGTATCCCAATATTCATAGCAGCAATGGCCGTAATTGCCAAACTGTCGCAGTATATATACACATATATACATATATATATATGTATATACATACATACATACATACATACACACACAATAGAGTATTATGCCTCCATCAAAAGGATAAATATCCAACTTTTGTATCAACATGGACAGGACTGGAGGAGATTATGCTGAGTGAAATAAGTCAAGCAGAGAGAGTCAATTATCATATGGTTTCACTTGTGGAGCATAATGAATAACATGAGGACATTAGGAGAAGGAAAGGAAAAAGGGATATGGAAGGGGGAGAAGCATGAGAGACTGTGGACTCTGAGGAAACAAACTGAGGGTTTTAGAGGGGAGGGCAGTGGGAGGATGGGTGAACCTGGTGGTAGGTATTAAGGAGGGCATGCATTGCATAGAGCACTGGGTGTGGTGCATAAACAATTAATTTTGGAACACTGAAAAAATGAAATTAAAAAAATATATGGTTTTTAGTTGAATAGTTGAGTTGTCATTGGAAAAAATTAAGAAACAGTGATAATCTGGGCACCTGGGTGGCTCAGTGGGTTAAGCTGCTGCCTTCGGCTCAGATCATGATCTCAGGGTCCTGGGATCGAGTCCCGCATCGGGCTCTCTGCTCAGCAGGAGCCTGCTTCCGTCCCTTTCTCTCTCTGCCTGCCTCTCTGCCTACTTGTGATCTCTCTCTGTCAAATAAATAAATAAAATCTTTAAAAAAAAAAAGAAAAAAGAAACAGTGATAGTCTTCAGTATGTTATTAAGCTTTCATCTTTCAAGAAAGAAATCTAAGAAAAATTTTACATAGAACATCCTTGTTTTCAGAACCAAACCTACCAAGAACTGATATATTTTGCTCCTTTACAAAATCAGAGATAAATAAATAGATAAATAATCTCTCTTTTTCTTTCCATTAGAATAGATTGTCAAACACACTCCAACCTAGATCTTCTGAATCTGGAACCTAGTGTTTTAGGAAATTATTTGCATTTTTGAAAGCTATATAGGTAATTACTGATAGGTTTATGAACCAGTGATGAAAGTTAACAATCCCCAAGTTAATTTTCTGCCTGATGATTGGAAATGGTCTTTCTCTAGTCAAAGCAGCTCAAAACCTAGGACTTCAGAGTTCTTCCCTCCTCCATCAGTAATGATGCCTCAGGTATCTATAAGATCCATCTGATGTTTACACTAAAGTCTTCAGAAATATTAAAATCTTTCTGAAATATTCAGTGTCATTTATACTTTTCCTAATTCAAGTATCATAGAAATATAAGATCAAGCTGAAAATGATAAAAATTAATTTAAGGGGAGAAATGGGATTCAAAGAAATACATATGGTTAACTTAAATTTAGAGAAAAATGTAGAGAGGCATTGTTTTGTAATTAGAAAAGAGTTAGAGTCACTAATAACAAAGTTGTTTTCCAGCAGAGAGATTTTCTGACATAGAAGGAAATGTGTTAATTAAACTCTGTCAGAGCAAACAATGCACTATCAAATTTTTAAATAGCTTTAAAAGTCATGAGATTAAAAAAAATTTGGAAAAATGATTTTTTAAATTTGACAAACCAAAGAGTAACCTAATAAGAAGGACAATGTTATGAATTTCTACTTTTTTTTTTAATCCTCAAGCTAAAATAAAATTGTAAAGTACTTTAAAAAGGTATGGCAGATATGGAAAACCTTCACTTAAGACTTATGTCCTTAAAATAGATGGTGTGTACTTAAATCATAAATTTAGTAATTGAAAAGAATGTAATTTCTACCATATTGTATATATAAACAATGAAACAGTTTCACTACTCTTTAAAATGTTTCAACTCTGGAGTGCCTGGGTGGCTCAGTCAGTTTAGTGTCTGTGTTAGGCTTAGGTCATGATCCCACAGTCCTGGGATCCAGACCTATGTTGGGCTCCCTGCTTATCAGGGGAGTCTGTTTCTCCCTCTGCCCCAGCTCATGTACTCTCGCTCACACTCTCAAATAAAAAAAAAATCATAAAAAAATAGATGGTTTGTTAAAGCAATAGAGTCATATAAATGCTGTTTCAGTTGTTTGTACCTTGATATTTAGAGAGAGTAACACATTTTAAAGATTTGATACAATGGAAATAATAAATTCTGATTTTACTTCATGGTGCTTTGTCAAATAAATAAGCATACAAAAATGTTCTCAAAAGAGAAAGCAAAAAATCAACAAATAACAACAACAACAAAAACCCTGAAAATTTGGAGAAACACACAAAGCTGCCTTGTGCCAGTCTTAGCTTTCTGCAAGAGGCACCTTGAGAGTGAATAAAAGCCACCACATCCTTGGAATTGTACCATATCTTCTTCTCTCTTATCTGTTCTGCTTTTGCTTGGCTCACTTGCTTTTGGTTTTGTGATCACCCTTTCAGTTTCATAATTTGACTTCTCTTTTCCATTGTATCTTTCCCCCAGATTTAGAGTTACTCTTTTCAGTTCTCATCCCAAATACTACTACTAATTTTCACCTTAAATAAGATTCAGAGAATCCTATGCAGCTTGGGACCTGGCCCTTGTCCCAGTAGACAGGAGATGAGCTCAAAGTATCAGAACCAAGGCACTTTGTGCAATCTGTACCGCTTGTTCTATTCATACTTCTTAATAGACTGTGTAGTTTAGATGAATCCCCTATACTTGGATGTTGAATAGGAGAGTACAACTTGTCTTAGATTCCTGGCAGAGATCAGTTGGGGGGGAAAAACAACATCAAATTTCCCAGAGTTCAAATGGGAGATGCTAAACTATTTGCATTAGAGGACTCAAAAACAAATCAATGACACTTCTTCAATCAATATTTAGCCTATGTCTTTGAAAAGACAGGAGGTTGATCAGAGAGAGTGAGTTAGAATTCCTTTGAAGAGAATTGTCAGAATGATTTATGCATTATTGTACCTCTGTAGGAGGTAGCAGGTGAGAAGCTTCAAGAAGTATTTACCAGGAACGCAGAATAACATCTTAACCCCAGAACAATTATTGCTCATCTGTAAAACAGCTTAATGCCACTTGCATTGCTACAAAAGTGGAGTGGGTAAGAAAGTTCTTAAATTGTTCCAGGTCTCCTAGACTTAGAAGGGATGAAGACCCCATTTTTTAGTTTTATCTGGAAAAGTAAAAAAGGTGAGTCTGGTTAAAAGTGTTTGTGTTATCAGAGAAAGGTTAGTGACATAGTTGGAGTGCCCTGGACTTCTAGAATCAGGGCAAGAGGGAAGTGATGATAGTAAAGCTAGAGCCACTTTCAAATACTTTTCAGAGAGAGGCATCCATTGAGGTAGAGAGACCCCCACAGTAGAAGCCATTGAATGGTGAACATGAGAACTGAAAGAGCCAACTGACACCTCGCTGTCTCCTTACTTTATCTCTTTTCATCAGTCTGTATGTGGAGGAATTTGTAACAGCATAATGATCAGAGGAGTAAAGTACAAAACAAGATGAAAACAGGAAAAGGGCAGACTGTATATAGATTATTGCAGGTATCCCTGACTGATCTGAACTGAATTGGGTGAAAAGGGAGAAATTTTTAAATTGGAAAATGACCTTATGTTTGTATTTTTAAATCACGGGGATTATTAATACATAATGAAGAAACTGTTCTAATGCACATTTTTTTCTTGGGAAACTATGGGATTTGCCTTCCGTATCATCCACTTATGGAAAGGGATATTTTACATGGTAGTTTTAAAAGTAGTAATGAGAATCTGTGAAGTTTATTGGGCATATAACTGAAGGAGGCCCACCCATTTGATAATCTACATACTCTTGATTTTTTAGTTCAGGGGGTTTTAAAGATTTTATTTTATTTATTTATTTGACAGCGAGAGAGAGAGAGATCACATTTAGGCAGAGAGGCAGGCAGAGAGAGAGAGGGAAGCAGGCTCCCTGCCAAGCAGAGAGCAGAGAGCCCGATGTGGGACTCGATCCCAGGACCCTGAGATCATGACCTGAGCCGAAGGCAGCAGTTTAACCCACTGAGCCACCCAGGCGCCCCAGTTCAGGGGGTTTTAATAGCCTCTTGAAATCTCATGAGTAGGTGAAAATTCTAGTATCAAAAAGTAAATCAACTGAAAAAAAATCTACAAATTGATATAAAACTTTCACAATTTAAAAGATATAGGACATTAAAAAGTACTGTTTAACTCCTACTAACAAAAAAGTAGTGTTTCTCAAAGTGTGATGTGTGATAAACCTGGATTAGAATCATAGAGGTAAAGGGGGAGTGAGGGTTAAAGAAAGATGTAAGTATTTGTATCACATTCCAAATCTCTTATTCAATCAGAGCCTCTGTGTGCTGAGCCCAGAAATTCCATAAGGTCCTTTTATGGTACCTACCAACAAAAATTTGAGAATCTTCTAGAGAAAAGAATAAGGGGAAGAAGCCATGTGAAGAGAATAAAATCAAATTGAGACCCATAAATGACAAATACTGTATTGCTGAATTATCTTTAACCAGATACTTCTTTTCAATATCTTTGATTTATATACTTTATGGACAACATTGTCACAATACTTTTATACTAAAAGGATATAAAATGGCAAATGTTCAGGATATCTGGAATGTCTCTCTTTGCTCTGTTTTCAACATGAAGTTTTAGTTCTGTCTAATCACCAAAACAGCATTAATTTGCTTAATTAACCTGCTATCCTTGATTGCACTGAATGGTAATAATTTAATTATCAACTAAAAGGGTTCAAATTTAGCTTATCTATTTGAGACACTATTAGATTTTGAGATTACACTGTTTGGTAATTTTAGCTCTACATAATTGATTGTATTTCCTGTCTTTTTTTTTTTTTTTTTTTTTAACGGCTCCATGCCTCATGTGGAGCCCAGTGTGAGGGGCCTGAACTCAGGACCCTGAGATCAAAACCTGAGCTGAGATCAAGAGTCAGACACCATCCAACTGAGTCACCCAGGCAGCCCATGTCATTTTTGAAATTACTTATTCTAAAATATTACATAGTTTTCCCTTGTATTATAAGTTGAATTGGGCCCCCCCACCCCATATATGTTGAAGTCCTAACTCTCAGGACTTCAGAATGAGACCTTATTTGGAAATATAGTTATTGCAATGTAATTAGTTGAGATGGTTAACAAAACCAAAAGACAACTGACAGAATGGGAGAAGATATTTGCAAACGACATATCAGATAAAGGGCTAGGGTCCAAAATCTACAAAGAACCTAGCAAACTCAACACCCAAAGAACAAATAATCCAATCAAGAAATGGGCAGAAGACATGAACAGACATTTCTGCAAAGAAGACATCCAGATGGCCAACAGACACATGAAAAAGTGCTCCATGTCACTCGGCATCAGGGAAATACAAATCAAAACCACAATGAGATATCACCTCACACCAGTCAGAATGGCTAAAATTAACAAGTCAGGAAATGAGAGATGCTGGCAAGGATGCAGAGAAAGGGGAACCCTCCTCCACTCTTGGTGGGAATGCAAGCTGGTGCAACCACTCTGGAAAACAGCATGGAGGTTCCTCAAAATCTTGAAAATAGAACTACCCTATGACCCAGTAATTGCACTACTGGGTATTTACCCTAAAGATACAAACGTAGTGATCCGAAGGGGTACGTGCACCCGAATGTTTATAGCAGCAATGTCCACAATAGCCAAACTATGGAAAGAACCTAGATGTCCATCAACAGATGAATGGATAAAGAAGAAGTGGTATATATACACAATGGAATACTATGCAGCCATCAAAAGAAATGAAATCTTGCCATTTGCGATGACGTGGAGGAACTAGAGGGTATCATGCTTAGTGAAATAAGTCAATCGGAGAAAGACAACTATCATATGATCTCCCTGATACGAGGAAGTGGAGATGCAACATGGGGGGATTAGGGGGATAGGAGAAGAATAAATGAAACAAGATGGGATTGGGAGGGAGACAAACCATAAGTGACTCTTAATCTCACAAAACAAACTGAGGTTTGCTGGGGAGAGGGGGTGTTGAGAGAGGGGGAGTGAGGTTATGGACATTGGGGAGGGTATGTGCTATGGTGAGTGCTGTGAAGTGTGTAAACCTGGCAATTCACAGACCTGTACTCCTGGGGTTAAAAATACATTATATGTTTATAAAAAAATTTAAAAAAGATTAAAAAAAATTCTTGGAAACATTTAAAAAAAAAAAACAAATGGTTCCTTGGGGGTGCCTGGCTGGCTCAGTCAGTGGAGCTTATGACTCTTGATCTCAGGGCCATGAGTTCAAGCCCCACACTGAGTGTAGAGATTGCTTAAAAATAAAATCTTTAAAAAAGAGAGAGAGAGAGAGAGGGCGCCTGGGTGGCTCAGTGGGTTAAAGCCTCTGCCTTCGGTTCAGGTCCTGATCCCAGGGTCCTGGGATCAAGCCCCACATTGGGCTCTCTGCTCAGCAGGAGCCTGCTTCCCCCCTCTGTCTCTGTCTGCCTTCCTTGTGATCTCTGTCTGTCAAATAAATAAAATCTAAAAATATTTAAAAATTTAAAAAAATTTAAAAAAAAAGAATGGGTTCTTAATCCAATATGACTCCTGTACTTATTAGAAGATACACAGACACAGAGATACAAAGAGAAAATATAGACTCTATGATAATGGAGGCAGAGATTAGAATGATTCATCTACAAATCAAGAAATGTCAAGGATTGCCAATAAAAACCAGAGCTAACTGAGGAAAGGTAGGATTCTTTCCTATAGGTTTCATGGCCCTACAGAGACTTGGATTTTGAACTTCTAGAATCCAGGACTATGAGACAATAAATTTATATTGTTTAAAGCAACCCACTTTGTGGTACTTTGTTATAGCAGCCCTAGGAAATTAATATGTCTTGTATAAGTACAGATAATAATAAATAAGTGTAATATTTTTTTAAAAAAGGAAATTTACAATTTTTTTAAAGATTTTATTTATTTATTTGACAGAGAGAGACACAGATAGAGAGGGAACACAAACACGGGGAGTGGGAGAGGGAGAAGAAGGCTTCCCGCCAAGCAGAGAGCCTGATGCAGGGCTTGATCCCAGGACCCTAGGATTATGACCTGAGCTGAATGCAGATGCTTAATGACTGAGTCACCCAGGTGCCCCTACAAATTTGTTTTCTTAAGAGAAAAATGTGTTTTTAATGTTTTGAAACGTAAATGTTTATTATAAGCATGTTAGGACAATAAGTAACAGATATCTTCATATTTTGACAATTTGCATAAGCTTATTACTTATTTATTTATTTATTTAGAGGCAGAGTGAGAGAGAGCATGAGAGGGGAGGTCAGAGGGAGAAGCAGACTCCCCATGGATCTGGGAGCCAGATGTGGGATTCGATCCCAGGACTCTGGGACCATGACCTGAGCTGAAGGCAGTTGCCTAACCAACTGAGCCACCCAGGCGCCCGTGCATAAGCTTATTAAACCTAATTTTAAACTTCTGCAAGTAAGTTCAATGTGACAATATTAGGGAAATAATGTAAAATTTTTGTTACATTTGAAAGATTACTTACAGATACATTGATGAAAGTCATAGATGGTATCTTAGAGATTGAAATGGCTTACCTTAATAGAAATGTATTTGATATGTGAAGGTGTGTCTCTAAGTTACTCAGGCATTGGGTATTTTTATTTTATTTGTTCACATTCTCAAGTATCTTCTTTGAATGTTGTTTTTATTTTTATTTTTTTTAAAGATTTTATTTATTTATTTGACAGAGATCACAAGCAGGCAGAGAGGCAGGCAGAGAGAGAGGGGGAAGCAGTCTCCCTGCTGAGCAGAGAGATGATGTGGGGCTCGATCCCAGGACCCTGGGATCATGACCTGATCCAAAGGCAGAGGCTTAACCCACTGAGCCACCCACGTGCCCCTCAAGTATCTTCTTGAGGAGGGACTCACCTCATATCTTTACTACCATTCCATTAATATATCTGTTAAAAAAAAAAGTACAAAGCAGTAGTGATGCATAATAATCCTAAGTAGGGGTATATTTGGTGTTAATCAGGGCACTATAGTTTTAATGAAATAACTAAGAAATGAATATTGAACAAAGCTGAAGACAAACTCTTAAGATTTTAAATGCATCTTACTGTATATTTAATAGGATTTATGAAATAAAACAATCTCTGCTAAGTATAACCACACATGATGGTAAGATTCAGAATCAGGTGAAGAGATTTTAACATCTAGAGAGGAAAAGAGGAATCTAGATTCATGGGGACAGATGTCAGTAATTACAACATTTTAACTTCTTTTTTTTTTTAAAGATTTTATTTATTTATTTGACAGACAGAGATCACAGGTAGGCTGAGAGGCAGGCAGAGAGAGAGGGGAAGCAGGCTCCCTGCTGAGCAGAGAGCCCGACATGGGGCTCGATCCCAAGACCCTGGGATCATGACCTGAGCCAAAGGCAGAGGCTTTAACCCACTGAGCCACCCAGGTGCCCCAACATTTTAACTTCTAAGACAAAGATGATGGTAAACACTTAGATCAATGGAACAAAATAGAAAGCCCAGAAATAAACCCACAAATATATAGTCAACTAATCTTCAAAAAGGAAGCAAGAATATGCAGTGAGAGAAAGACAGTCTTCAACAAATGATGCTGGGAAAACTGGACAACTACATAAAAAAGAATGAAACTGGACCACTTTCTTTCACCATACACAAAAAGTCAAAATGAATTGAAGACCGAAATATGAGACCTGAAACCATAAAAATCCTAGAAGAGAGCACAGGCAGTAATTTCTCTGACATTGGCTGTAACAATATCTTTCTAGATGTGTCTCCTGAGGCAAGGGAAACAAAAACAAAAATAAACTACTGGGACTACATCAAGATAAAAAACTGCACAGTGAAGGAAACAACCAACAAAACAAAAAGACAACCTACTGAATGGGAAAGATATTTGCAAATAACATATCTAATAAAGGGTTAGCATCTGAAATACATAAAGAACTGATACAATTTAACACCCCAAAAACAAATAATCTAATTTAAAAATGTGCAGAAGACATAATAGTTCTCCAAAGAAGACATTCAAATAGCCAACAAACATGCAGAAAGATGCCTAACATCACTTGTCATCAGAGAAATGCAAATGAAAACCACAATGAGGTCTCACACCTGGCAGAATGGCTAAAATCAACAGCACAAGAAACAAGTGTTGGCTAGGAAGTGGAGAAAAAGAACACTTTTGCACTGTTGGTAGGAATGCGAACTGGTGCAGCCACTGTGGAAGACAATGTGGAGGTCCCTTAAACAATTAAAAATAGAATACCCTATGATCCAGTAATGGTACTACTGGGTATTTAACCAAAGAACATGAAAACACTAATTTTAAGGGATGTATGCACCCTTATGTTTATTGCAACATTATTTATAATAATGCCAAATTATAGCAGCCTAAGCATTAATAAATAGATGAATGGATAAAGAATATATGCTATATCTCTACATACTGCTATATATCTCTGTATGTGGTACACAAATGTGTGTGCACACAGGGACACACAGTGGAATATTATTCAGCCATTAAAAATAAATTCTTGCTATTTGCAATAATATGGATGGATCTAGAGAGTATAATGCTAAGCAAAACAAGCCAGTCAGAGAAAGATAAATACCATATAATTTCACTCATATGTGGAATTTAAGATACAAATCAAAATGAACAAAGAAGAAAAAGGGAGACACAAACCAAAAAAATCGACTCTTAACTTTAGAGAACAAACAGGTGATTACCAGAAGGGAGGTGAGTAGAGGGGTGGGTGAAATAGGTAAAGGGAAGAGTATACTTACCTTTTTTTATTTTTAAAATTTTACTATTTAGAGGTGGGGCGGAGCAGAGGGAGAGGGACAAGCACACTCCATGCTGAGTGTGGAGCCTGATGCAGGGCTCAATCTCACTTCCCTGAGATCATTACCTAAGCCAAAGTCAAGAGTAGGTCACTCAACTGACTAAGCCACTCAGGCACTACTAGAGTACACTTATCTTGATGAGCACTGAGTAATTTATGGAATTGTTGGATCACTATATTTTTTATCTGACACTAATTTAACACTGTATTTTAACTACATTGTGATTAAAATTGTTTAAAAATGGTTTGAAACGTGAATCCTATATCCTAATTAGTTGCCAATTGTGTATTAGGACAGTTTAAGATAATTTTAGGAATAGGAGATCTTAATTTATTTCCTCATCGTGTTTTGTGACATGACGGCTCTTTACATTTTTAAAATTATTGCAGCAGAAGAAAGAAAAATCACAAGAAAGAGAAAGATATAGATTTTGGGAAAGAGTAGAACTAACCTAAAGTGGAACGATAAGGAACCATAGAATGAAGTTATACATTTGACCCAAAAAGCAACTTATCAAAATTAGAGCAGCAATCAGTAGATCTCTAAAGCAAGTAAAGATTCGTACACACAGAAGAGAATATCAGTCAAGAAATATTTGGTTAAGGACTAAGAAAACTTTGATGGCAAGATTTAAAAATACTTAAAAATAGTTATTACAAATTCCAAGAAATTATCAGTAAAAACTAAATATCACAACCAAAAAAGGTATGATTTTGAAAATCATATTATTCTTAAATTCTTATTATCAATTATAAGAATAAAGTCAACTTGATTTTAATGTTTGAACCATTCTGTCTTAAATATCACAAATTTAGAATCAATATGATTTACAAAGTGCAATACATTATTTTATATTTTACAATGAATAGTTACAGGATTGTAATGATTTATTACTATTAAAGACATCTAAGAATTCCTAAGGCAATGAGAATATTATGGGCCAAGATCCTATTAAGAAATGACAATCTCTCTGGTAAGCATAACATCTTAAGCTGTATTTGCTATAAAACTGTTTGCCAGTTCACAAAGTATATGTGGCACCTGGCTAAGAAGTTGAGAAGACAGTTACAGAGAGTGGGAGTTGAGAAATCTTTTGGTAATCTCCTAAAACTGAAGAGAAAACAGTGTAGAGTTTAGAGATGGCAAGGTAGCCATGCCTGGAGGAATCAGGATCCTTAAGAGACGTGAAGCACAGAGAAGTAAGCCTCATACACTATACTACTCTTCTGTTTGAGTCACCTGCACATACATAAATGCTGCAGGGTGAAAGGATAAAAAGGACACGAAAACAGCTTAAGGTAAGCACAGCCCCTGGCAGTCACATGTTTCTAGAGATAAAAATATTTTTCAGGACTTTCCCAGAATGCAGAACTCTTGTCAGCATTCCAGCCCCTCACCTGGTACAAGTCAAGGGATATAGCTTAGGATTAAGAGCAAATCAGAAAAAGTCCTGAAAATACAGCTTTGATTCAGTTTCTGATTTAATTTAAGGTTATCTACATTAAAACTTACTGATAGTCATAAACTAAAATAAACTTCCTAGATGTAGATAACATTATCTGGAAGAGATGTAGACATTTTTAAAAAGATTTCTAAATTTTGCAAATAAAGTATTCGGTGTTTAATGAACTATCACCATGCATACAAAGAAACAGATCAGCAAACAAAAAAATAGAGAACTACATTGTTATTCACATACAGTTTAGGGAAATTCAAACTTAAAAAAAAAAACCCTGAAATTCTTATATTTAGCAAAATAAATGGTTCCAGAAAACTAGAATTCCAGAGAACTAGGCTTTAGAAAAAACACAGTGACAATTCCAAAGCTGAACAACGTAATACCTCTAATTAAGAGCTCAGCAGATGAGTTTAACACTAGAAAGAACAGAACTAAGTAGATGAATAGTGAATTAGAAAATGGACCAATAGAAAACACCTAATCTGGAACAAAGAAAGTCAAACAAATGGAAAATACAGAAAATAAAACAACAAACAGGTGATAGTTGAAAGAGTTTTAAGTATAATCTGAGCTCTAACTGCTGTGGAAAGAATGGGACATTCAGTCAAATTCAGGAAGAACTAAGAACTCTAATAATGTGAAGAAAACATACCTGAGTTCTTTATAGTTAGCGTGACTATGTGTGGTAGTTTATGATATGTGATAGTTTATCACAGTTTGCATAAATAATACTGGGTTGTGTATGTATGTTTTTTTTTTTTTTCTGGTGTCATATTTAATGCTTTTCTCTTTCCCTCCTAAATGTTTCCAAGTTGTTTCCAAAAACATTCACAGTTGAATGAATAATTGTCATAATAGTCAATCTAATGAAAACACTATCCTCTGATTAGGGACAATAATGCTTACTGTTGACTTCTTAAAAGAAACAAAGGAAGCCAAAAGAAAAGCAGATAACATATATGAAGTTCTGAAAATAACTGCTAGACCTGATATTTAAACCTACAAAACACATGTTTCAAAAAAGAGGACAAAGTAAAGCTCTTACCAGATAGTGAAAAATGGAGAGTCTCTTCATTAACTTGGCTTTTGTTCAGGAATAGATTAATGAGAGAGCGTAGAAAACCCAGCAAAAGAATTATGACCACATAGATATAGTTTTTGACATAGGTGAATCTACAATGCAGTGACAAAAAAATGTAAATGATACTGGATGAATTGAATATTTATCTGAAGAAAAGGAGATCTTGAATTGTAAAACTAAAAATTAAAAATGCTAGATGTTTTAAAGATCTAAAAACAAATAGACAAAAACCAAAACAAAACCATCTAGCAGATAAATATCGGAGAACAACTTCTTGACCTGTGATATGTCAAAGCTTTTTTAAAGAAGATGTAAAGAATATTAACTATAAAAATTATATATGATTAAAATGGCTACATAAAATAATTCTGTTTATTTAAAGGCAGTAAAACATCTAATGGTAAGTGAAATATGGAAGTGTGTATTATACTTCGATAAAAAATGATGCATATTTCCAATAATATTAAGAACCATTATAAGACAATAAGAAAAAGACAGATGAAGCAATAAAAACATGACTGATCCCTTCACAACATGGGCAAATTCCTCCCTAATTCCCAGTGACTTCTGACTTTTAAAAGTTGGAGCACTTTTCAATTCCAGTCTCATATCTGGTTAAGGCCTTCCTCTCCTGGCTTTTAGTCTCCCTTCTATCACTTTGCAGGGGGCCAAGGGGAGGGTCTGCTTCTAGAACATTCCCTCCCACTCTGAACCAGTCTCCAGCTCCTCTGATGGGGAAGACGGAGGAGGGAGGGGAAGATCTGTCTTACTCCCACCCCCTCAGGCTGCTGACGAATTTATTGTTTCCTTGGCCAACAGCGTGGACATTGCAGCTCTCTGTAGAGCTGGTTCCCTCGGAGGGCATAACTGATGGACAATGGTGCCCTACAAAAAGAAGTAGAATTAATCAAAAAGCATTTGAAAAAAAGTGCTCAGTCTCGTACTCAATATAAGAATGAGATTTAAAACATCATCACTGGAGGCACCTGGGTGGCTCAGTCGTTAAGCATCTGCCTTCTGCTCAGGTCATGATCCCAGGGTCCTGAAATCGAGCCCCGAATCAGGCTCTCTGCTCGGCAGCAAGCTTCCTGCTCTCTTCCACTCTCCCTGCTTGTGTTCCCTCTCTTGCTGTGTCTGTCAAATAAATAAATAAAATCTTCAAAAAAAAACTCCATTACTAGAGACAAATTAAAATGGCTAGAATGAAGAAAAGACACATGGCTTAAAAAGACTGACATTACCTAGTGTTGGCATGGATGTAAAGTAAATGGAACCCTCATATGTGCCTCCATTTTCTTGGCCTTTGGAACACCAGTTGGCCATATCTACTAAAGCTGAGCATACACATCTAGTTAATAGAGATGGAGTGTTCTTTACATTTGGAGGTGGATAGTGATTAGAGGAAGAATGAGAGTGAATTCTGGGTGTTAATGATTTAATTCCTGACCTGGAAGTGGTTACCCAGGTCTGTTCCTTTTGAGAAAATTTATAAGGCTATACAATTATGATGTACTTTCCTGTCATTAAGTCACATTTCAACGAAGTTTACTTAGAAAAACCAAATGACAAACTAGAAAATACATTTTTCAACCTATATTGAGGAAAAATGTGAGTAACATCTGTATTAGTGTTCTAGGGCTATCATAAAAAAGTATCACAGACTGGGTGGCTTGAACAACAAATTTATTTTCTCATAATTCTGGAGACGAAGTGTCAAGCCAGGGTGTTTTCAGAATTAGTTTCTTCTGAGGCCTCTCTCTTTGGCTTGTAGATGCTCATCTTCACATGGTTTTACCTCTTTTCATGTCTGTGCCTTTCTTATAACACCCATCATGTTGGATTAAGGCCCATCTTAATAACCACATTTTAACTTAATCACCTCTTTCAAAGACCTTATCTCCAGATACAGTCACACTCTGACAGACTGGAGATTAAGACTTCAACATATTAATTTGGCATGGGGAAGAACCAATTCAGTCCAAACAACACTGTTATAGAAAATTGAAATAAAAAACCATATAAAGCTACTAGTTTGACATATAGTGAGATAAAAATGCTTTTCACAAAATAAGAAATATTATGAATGGCTGAAAACATAATGATACTTTAAGTTACAGTTTTAAAAGAAAGTATACTTTAATGTGATTTGTGTTATTCTCTTGGTTAAAATGAGAGAGAAACAGAAAGGGAGGAGGAAAAGGAGAAGAAAGAATAGAAGAAGAAGGAGAAGAGGGAGAAAATTGAGAATGAAATGAATATGGCCATTTTGATAGTTCTTTGAGCATGTAAAATAGTAAAATGTAAAAAAGAAATTGATAGTTCTTTGAGCATGTAAAACATTAGTGTGTTTGTGTGTATCCTCATACTTACATTGTATTTATGAATATACACATGTAGATTTAAAAATAGAAATGCAAATGCATAAGATATATATGCACACATAGATGTTTGTAAATGTGTGTATATACATACATATGCATATTAGTATAGGATAATGCACAAAGTTATATAAAAATCTTAAGATATATAAATGTTCATTGCTGTACATTTATATTTTTTAAAATGGCAATCTGAATGTTTTTTATTTCTATCTTTGTGTTTTTACCCAGTTTTCAATAATTATTTGTTATTCTTATAAAAAGAAGCAAAAACAATCTTCGAAAACATTTGCATTACTTTCCTCTTACTTCTTTTGATATTACTGAAATATAACAAATGATTTTCAGTCATAGCAAGGATTTAGTAAAGGAATTTACATGCTGATTGAGGTGAAATATCATGGATTTCTTGAGGGGAAAGCATTGAGTCTATGAGAGCTTCAAAATTTCATTGAGTATATTGCTGGTTTTGATAGCTCTGTGTCCATATTCTTTTTTTTTTTTTTAAAGATTTTATTTATTTATTTGACAGACAGAGATCACAAGTAGGCAGAGAGACAGGCAGAGAGAGAGAAGGGAGGAAGCAGGCTCCCTGCTGAGCAGAGAGCCCAGTGTGGGGCTCGATCCCAGGACCCTGAGATCATGACCTGAGCCGAAGGCAGCGGCTTAACCCACTGAGCCAGCCAGGTGCCCTATAACAGATAATTATTAAACAAAAGAAATTTGTTAAAGAAATATTGCTATCAGAAGAAATAGATATTCTGGTAAAAGTAATAATGAGAGCAATACTATGGTATACTATGTAATGAAAAAAGGAACAAGTTTTCAAAACTAAAAATAAAAACTAAGATGGTACATTGACCTAATAACAAAGCTTGAAATCAAGAACAAAAAATTAAGAAGAGAATTCCAAGAAGAAACAAAAGCATATGCTTAACCATTTGAGCCACCCAGGTGTGCCCCAAAAGGCCCTATCTTTTTATCAAGGAGAAAGATTTTATACAGAAGACTCTCAAAAGAGTTCTCATGTGTCTCATTGGCAACGAGTTAGTTCATCACAAGCCTACCTCTAAAGCAAATTGTACAAATGATTAAATTAACACCATTGTGCTAGACCAAAGTTCTATATTCAATCTGGTAAATCTTTTTCCTGATCTTTCTAAAGAAACACATAGCCATTACCAGCTTGTTTGTACACTAAGAATGTGGACATACCTAGACTTTATGGAGATAACTGAGCTCTTACTATAAATTTACACTAATCTAATATGCAACACATGCTCACTTTTCAGAATGGGAACTTATAAAGTTCAACTGATCAGTTGAAATTTGACTAGATTTATTCACAATATAGTCATGTGACTCTGTGACCCATTATGCACTTGTTCCCCCAGTTTCTGACTGCTTATATAGAATGGACATACTCCATTCAACCTTGCAGAAAAACCACTTCACCCTCATGACCTGGATAAGGACCATTAATATAAGAAATGTTAAACAAAACCTTTACATTGGTCCTCCTGTCAATATAGCATTATATACATGTTCACTTGGCAATCCATTTTTACATGACTAGGGGAAAAACCTTCAGGCTGCCTCACCATTAACTATTGTTGAAAAGAAAAGAGGGGAATTTCTTTTTGTATTTAGTAACTATATTACATGATATACTGTGGGTTTTGTGGTTTGTGTGTGTGTTTGGGTTTTTTTTGTGTTTTTTTTTTTTGTTTGTTTTTGGTGATGTCTGTATTTCCTTTTTAAAATAATGGGAATGGGAATTATAGTACTGAAAGAAATTGAAAATATAATATATAAAAATAAGGTACATTTAACAGAGTCCTGAAAAGAACATTTATAGGATGATATGCTTACAATAGAAAAGGGGAGGGCACCTGGGTGGCTCAGTCAGTTAAGCATCTGCCTTTCACTCAGGTCATGATCCCTGAGTCCCAGGATCAAATCCCACATTGGGCTTTCTGCTCAACAGGGAGTCTGCTTCTCCCTCAGCCCTTCACCCCACTCTCATGCTCTCTCTCTCACTCTCTCTCTCAAATAAATAAAATCCTAAAAAAAAAAAAAAAGAGGAAAGATCTCAAGTCAATAATCTAAATTTCTACCTTAAGAAAAGAGAAAAAAGAGAGCAAAATAAACCCAAAGTAGGCAGAAAAAAAGAAATAAGAGAGTCACAACTCAATAAAAAAACCTCGAAAAGAGGAAAATAGTCAAGAAAATAAATGAAACCAAAAGCTATTTCTTTGAAATAATAAAATTAATGAACCTCTAGCCAGGCTCACCAACAGATCTCTCTTTCTCTCTCTCTCTCGATCACACAAATATCTAATACCTGAAATGAAAGGGAGATCACTACTACTAATCAAATGGATATTAAAATTAAAATATAAAATGAGAAACTATATGCCCAGAAATTTTGTAGTTTATATGAAATAAACCAATTCCTTGGAAGGTATGATATAGTTCACCAAAATTCATGCAATGAGAAATGGATAATATGAATTCACCTATATATATTAATAAAGAATTGAATCAGTAATTAATAATCTTCCAAAAAAGAAAATACTAAGCCCAGATGGTTTCACTAGTGAGTTTTACTGACACTTAAGGAAGAAATTAGAGCATTTCTCTGTATTTTCCAGAAGAGATTGCAAGTCATTTGATGAGGCCAGAATTACCATAAAACTAAAACGAGATTAATTATGAGAATGGAAAATTAAAAACCAATTATTTCTCATGAACACAGATGAAACATTGTCAACAAAATAATTAGCAAATCAAATCCAACATTGTGTAAAAAGAATAATATATTATGACCAAGTGGGATTCATTACAATTATGCAAGCCTGGTTTAACATTTGAAAATAAATCAATAAAATCCACAGTATCAGTAGTCTAAGAAAAATTATTCAGTATAATCAGTAGATGCAGAAAAAGTATTTGACCAAATCCAACATCCATTCAGGACTAAAAACTCTGAGCACTAGGAATAGAAGGGGACTTCCATGACTTGAAAAAGAACACACACAAAAACCTCTAGCAACAGCATATTTAATTATTACAATTTGAGTGCTTTCCCTTTAAGATTGGGAACAAGGCAAGAATGTTTGCACTCACCATAATTATTCAAAATGGTACTGGTAGTTCTAACAGCACAAGAAGCAAGGCAAAAAACAAAAACAAAAACAAAGCAAAACATAGAAATAATAAAAATTGCAAAGAGTAAAGTAAAGCTGTTCTCATTTACAAAGGACATGACAGTCTACATAGAAAACCCTAAGTATTATATACAGGAACTCTTACAGCTAAGTGAATTCAGCAGGTTCTCAAGA
Organism: Meles meles; assembly: GCF_922984935.1. Lineage (NCBI taxonomy): Eukaryota > Metazoa > Chordata > Mammalia > Carnivora > Mustelidae > Meles > Meles meles. The sequence continues at coordinate 26,005,756 of NC_060075.1, read as the reverse complement.
TACAAGATTAATACAAACAAAATCAATTTCATTTCTATATATGAATATTAATATATGGATACCAAAATTAAGAAGAAAATATCATTTGTAATTGATCCAATTAAAATGAAATGCTTGGATATAAACCTAATAAAACATATAAGATCTGTATATTGAAGATTACAAAATCCTCATGAAAGAAATCAAAGAAGACCTAAATAAATGGAGTAAAATATCATGTTCATGGATTAGAAGACTCAACATTAGTAAACTGTCAATTCTCTCCAAATTGATCTATCGGCTTAATGCAATTCTTACTAAAATCTCCGCATGTTGTTTGTAGACATTTTAGGTATATTCTAAAAATGATATGGAAAAGAACAAGATCTAATACAGATAAAACAATTTTGAATAAAAACAATGAAATGAGATTAATCACTCTGCTCATGTTAAGGTGTACTCTATAGTTAGAATAATTAAGGCATTTTGGTACCAGAAGAGGAAAACCTAGATCATTGAGATAGATCAGTGGACAAAAGTAGAAAACCCAGAAGGAGTTCTGCACAAATATGTCCTACTGATTTTTGACTAAGATGAAACAGCAATCCATCCAATGGAGGAAGAATAGCACTTTTAAATAAAGGGTGTTGGAACAATTAAGCATCCATAGTTCTTATTGCCATCCTCCAAAAGAGAACCTCAGACTAAACCTCAAACTTTATACCAAAATCAATTCAAAATTGATCATGGACCTAAATGTAAGCATGAAAATACAGAACATTTGCAAAGAAGTAAAAAAGAAGAAAAGTTAGGGCGAGGCACAGAGTTCTTAGACTTAATTCAAATGCATAATCTGTACAAATGAAAAATTGACAAGTTGTACTTTTTGAAATTAAAAAACTTTATGAAAAGCCCTATTAAAAGAATGCATAGAGAAGCTACACTTAGAGAAAATCTTTGCAAACCACATTTCTGACAAAGAATTAATATCTAGAATATACGAAAAACCCCTAAAATTCAAAAGAAAGATGCAAAATCCAATTAAAAAATGAGCAAAATACGTGACTAGGCCTTTAACTGTAAAGTATGTACAGATAGTAAATATATAGATGACAAGATGTTAAACATCATTAACCATTAGGGAAAAGCAATATTATCTGCCAGAATGGCTAAAGTAAAGAATAATAATAGTGAATTCTGGCGAGGTTGCAGAAAAATTGAATCACTTATACACACTATTGGTGAGAATGCAAAATAGTATATCCACTCTGAAAGATTATAATAGTTTCTTAAACAATTAACCATATAATGGGGCACCTGAGTGGGTCAGTTGGTTAAGCGTCTGCCTATGGCTCAGGTCATGATCCTGGGGTCCTGGGATTGAGCCCCGCATTGGGTGGGGAGCCTACTTTTCCCTCTCCCTCTGCCCCTTCCCCTGCTCTTTTCCCTCTTTCTTTCTCATTCTCTCCCTCGCTTGAATGAATAAATAAAATCTTACAACAAACAAACATATAATGACCATGTGGCCTGGAAAATTTAATCCTGGGTATTTATCCCAGAGACCTAATAACTTACATTCGTACAAAACCTATAAACAAATGCTCATAGTAGCTCTGTTTATGATATCCCCAAAATGAAAGCAAACCAAATGTCCTTTAGTACGTGAATGGTTAAATGATCTTCTTAAATCCATGTCGTGGAATACTACTTGACCAAAAAAAAAAAAAAAGATTGATAACACAAAACTTGTTTGACTCTCAGAAGAATTATGCTGAGTAAAAAAAGGCCAATCTCAAAATACAGTATGTAATTATATGATCAAACTTATATAACATTCTTGAAATGATAGGATTATAGAGTTGTAGAACAGAAATTAATGATTGCTACGGGTTATGAAAAAGAAGCAGGAGAGAGATGGATGTGGATTAAAAAGGATAGCAATATAAGACATCTTTGTGATGAAACTGTTCTTATATTGAATATGGTGACAATCATAGGATTCTACATGTAAAATAAAATGGCACACACACATGCACACACATATGCACACATAAATTAAAATCGGTAAAATGCAAACATGGATGGTAGATTTATCAATGTCAATTTTCTGGTTGTATTATATTACTGTAGCTATGTAAGATGTATCTTTCTCTGTATTATTTCTTAGAACTGAAAGAGAATCTATAATTATCTGAAATTAAGTAGTTTTAAAACTAACAAACATTAAAAGAATAGCTTTCATAATTTAAAACTTTTAATATCTTTATTTTAATAAGATTATTTATTTATATATATATTTATTTATTTGAGAGAGTTTGCTTGAGCGAGGTGGGAGGGCCCGAGGGAGAGGAAGGAGCAGAATCCACTCTGAGCAGGGAGCCTGATGCAGAGCTAGATCCCAGGACCGTGAGAATCATAACCTGAGCTAAAGATGGATGCTTAATCAACTGAGCCACGCAGGCACCCCAAAAACTTTTAATATTTTTAAAAACAAAATGAACACTATCAAATAATCTAACTAGGGCATAGGTAATTATGTATTATTCAAATTTACACTAAACGTCAGTGTTTCATACATTAATTACTAAACTATTATGTAAGCTGTATTTTATAATGTCAATGAAAAAAAAGAATTGAAGATAATTTTTGCATGTCTGAATTCTTTTAAATATCTACCAGAAAATGATCAAAATGTGACATTTTCATTCCTGAGAGGGCCATCTAGTTGTACCTGAAGCGAATTTTAAACATGTGAAACTCCTCCTAATTGAATTGGTTTATTAGGGTATTTGTGAAAGTTTAATTCATGCAAGTGACATTTAGTAAAATATATGTTTTCCCATTTGTTAGCTTATTTATCCTTACTCAACAGCATACCACAGCAAATTTACCACAAAGAGTAACTTGAACATTTGCTTGTTTCTGAGGACATTTTATTTGCTGTTTTTATATTCATAAATGTCTTGATGCTGGCTTTAGTAATTTTCATTAGAAAGTGTATCTCTTATAAAACCGAGTAAACACAACAGTCTATAGTTTCTTTTATGTAATGCTTGCTATATATAGTTCTGTTTATTTTGCAAGCACCTAGCACATAACCACATTCAGCTATATTACCTATGGTAGTAAAAATGCACTTAATATGTACATGCTAAATACTGCCTCTATTATCTTTGGTTCAGAATCAGAAACGACCAAAAGTCATTGAAATTTATTTTAGTGCGTTCAAAGTACAAAATAATTTTTAGAACACTAATATAAATGTATTTGTTGGTAAAATCATGGAAAAAAGTAATACCTTTGGGATAAACAGCATACAGAGAAACATTGCAGACACTAGAATTTCACATATTTAATTAATTTTAACCCTATTTCTAAATATCTCCTATCGAATGTATGCAGCAGAGTATGTTCATGCATGTGATCCATCTCATGCTTGAGTGGTCCCTTGAGTCCTGGGAGAGTGAAGTAAGAAGTTTGGAAGCAGAGATTATTTTGCGTGCAGTATCACAGAATATTTCTTTTATACCCAACGTATCTTTAAAGCTATAGGAATCAACTTCTTACCAAGTTTGACAAGGCTTATATTCCATGAATTCAGAGTATCAATAAACATCCCAGCTAGGCTTCTAGTATTTTCAGTATTTCCACCTCTCCCTTCCAGCAATAGCCTTTAAACACCAACATCTATTTGACAGTGGGTTCTTTTATTTAATATATCACCTAATGGACATATTAAAAAACCAAAGCCACTCTGGAGGACAGATACCTAAAGGAAACTGAAATAAAAGACGTAGGGATAGGGCAAATCCTTATTTTGTAAAAATTTGGAAATGAAAATTTGAACTCTCAAGAAATTGTTATTATTGGTAAAGGTTTCACTTGCCTGTCTTTCACTTAACGCTATACTCTGACATTCTCCTTTTATAATCTTCCTTTCTGCTACACCTGCAGCTCCACATCCTTCTGAGGATGCTTCTACCTTGTATACTGTTTCCCTTAACTTTGGTTCAGTAAGTCCTTCTCTCTCTCTAGATATGTGTGCTCTGAATTGTTCTTCAAAATATTCAACATAAATAATCCTATTTCATAAAGACTGTAGGATGAGTGGTACTTGTTTCTTTCCATTTCTATTCTGTGATTTTGTTTACAAAAATCTGCATTACAATAGTGATAGAATATAATAACACATGCGTTCCAAATAAGAAGCACTCCTAATTTCCCCTGTCCTCTGATTCGGTGGCACATTCTGTCTCTGGTAAAGTCAAGATCATTAGGAAGAAAATTTCAAATAATATTTAAATTTCAAGCATATAGGTCTCTTTATGTATTAGTAGTTGTAACTTTACCAATAAACAGAACTGAGTGCCTGTTTTATGCCATATACTCTATTAGGTGTTGCAGGAACCCACTAACAGAAACACTAGAACTTTAAATAACCTCTAAAAATAAAAACACAAAACTATCTTTCCTTACACAAAATGAAGCATAATTAATTGAGGCAAGTTAATATTAACAAAATGGTAATTGACATAAGATTCGAGAGAGTACGAGTGCAGTGAATAAATTGAAAAAATAAAATAATATGAATGTATTATTTGTTTACCACAAAATAGGACATTACTATTTGAGGAACCTAAGAAGGGATGTATGAATTCTAAAAATTTAAGCCAAGTTTGTATGAAATAGACTTTCTTCTGAACTTCTGTAATTGTGTCTAATATGTCAAGGGTATATACTGTTGATATATCCATGTAGAATGACTTAAGAAGACCATGTGTAGGTCACAAACATATCAATCCATATTCCAACTTCTTTCCCCCTGTTTTCCTTCTTACTTTGTTGAGAAGGTCAGAACCTCAGGTCACTACTAAACCCCTAACTGCCCTCATCGAGTTCTGATGTCAAGCTGTGAAGGCAGTTTTTCTAGTTTTTGCATTTGCCTATTGGCAGGCTTCCAGGGAAACTATGCTGGAAGATTTTAAATTGCCCTTGGGTTTGTCATACAATTTTTCTTCCAGAAGCCGGGATTTAAGTGGCTGTTCTCTCTTCTTTCACTCACTTTCTTTTTATTCTTTATTACTTCTCCTAAATTTTATTGTGTTTATGTAGAGGAAAATGCTAATCACCTTCAATGGCAAAAACCCCTTTTTATTGCTATGCTTGCACTTACATAATCAAACTTGTAATTTGGCCTAAGAAGGTGAGCTCTCCCTCCTCAAATCACCCATTCTTTCTTTGAAATGCACTTATATAAATAATGAAAATCATAATATTCTCCATGGAATTCATTAAATTTTTCCTAATTTTTCAAAATTTAGTGTATAACGTAGAGAAAAATAATTTGTACCAGTACTGTTGTTGATTCACTTCTGGAATGTTATTGGGACATAAGTGAAATTTTCACTTCACTGTGTTCACTTCACAGAGGGTAAATACTCCTGAATTTGTGATAATCTTCTCATAAAGGATATTGTCTAGGGTTAAGCAAAATATATTCATTATCCAAATAGTAAAAAATACACATATATGCTGAAAAATTAACTTGTATGAAATCAGCATACTTTACTAAAGTGGGAATATACGAAATTTAATATTAATAAGTTTAATCAGTAACTTTTAAAGAGGCATAAGTTTTATTGGATTAGTTTCTATACATTTAAGTAGTTTTTAAATTAGAAAACTATATTTCATAAGTTGAATTTGAAAATGGAAGTGCTTTGTAGAAATTTTAATGGTCAAATTATTTTTGTTTTAGTTGCCTTAATGTGTTTAGCATTTTATATTGCCTTGAGTTAGAGATACATTTTTTCATGCTAGCAGCCTCCAGACTATTCTTTAGCAAATTTTGTGTACTAGAGGTATTCATCATTAGACAGAGATAGCTTCTGACCATTCATCTTCTCTTAAACTATAACTTTTTACGAACCTTAGATACGGTGTCATTTTTTTCATTTAGAGGATTTTAAGTTTTTTCTTATATTTTTAAACAATCACAAAATTGCAAAAACAAGAGGTAGAGTATAGAAAAATCATTCCTGAATTATCTGATCGTAAGTTATTAGCCTTATGCCCATCATCCCTGAATACTCCAGGGTATATTTTCTATAAATGAAGGGACATTCCTCTACATAACCATAGTGGGACCAATATAATATGGAAATTTACATTGATACACACAATCATCTCATCTTTACAGCCTGTTCATTCTGGAATAGTTTTCCAGCCTTTCCTTGACTTTCAATAGCTTAATACTTTTGAAAATGTAGCCTAATTATTTTAAAGAATGTCTCTAAATATGAATTTGCTTGATATTCCCTTATGATTATATGCAGCCTACACTTTTTGATGAGAATGTCACAGATACATGCTGCATGGTTTTCATTGCATCCTATCAGGTCACACAAGATTTCTATTTGTACCGTGATTGATGATGCTCACTTTGATCATTTGATTAATGCAGTGTCCGCCAGATTTCTAACTGAAAACTTATTTTTGCTCCTTTGTAAATATGATTTAGGTTTCACTTTGAAAATATATAAATATCTTTACTCACCAAACTTTCAACTTACTTTATTTATTTATTTATTTACTGTTAATATCTATATGATGGGTGACAAAAAACAAATCCTAGTTTGCCCAGGATTGGGGGTTTCTTAGCATTCAGTCTTTCAGTACCAACAGTGGAAGAGTATTGGACATATGTACATGTCTTTATGTTGAAAAATGTTTCTCTTTATATTGAGTAAATACATAGAAATGAAATGCCTGAGAATTGTGGCAAGCTTATGCTTAATATTTTATGAGACTTTCAAATATTTTTTCTAAAGTAGATGTACCGTCTTTAGTTCCTGCCAGCAATATGTTACATTCTAGCAGTATCACATCTACTACAAAACTTTGTATAGACAATGCTTATCATTTTAGCCAGTCTCCATAAATGTGTAAGAGTGTGGAGTCCCATATGACTTTGGTTTGCATTCCCCTGATGACAAATATTGTTAAATACTTTATCATGTGCTTATTGGCCAACTTATCTGTCCAAATACTTGCACTTTTTAAAATGGTTTGTTAACCTTCTTAAAAGCGATTCATAAGGTTGCCTAATAAATTCTGGCTACAGATATGTCATATATATGTGCTAAACCTGTTCCCATTTGGTGGCTTGCTTTTTTGTTTCCTTTATGACATCTTTTGAAGATAAAATGTTCCTATTTTCAGAGACTCCAGTTTCTCAGTTGTTCCATTATGACTTGCATTTCTTGTGTCTTACCTAAGAAATCTTTGTTTACCCAAGACAACAAGGATCTTCTTTTATGTTTTCTTCAGGAAGTTTTATAATTTTAGTTTTTAAAAAAAATTTTTTTATAAACATTTAATATATTTTTAGCCCCAGGGATACAGGTCTGTGAATTTCCAGGTTTATACACTTCACAGCACTCACCACAGCATACCCCTTCCCAAAGTCCATAACCCCACCACCCTCTCCCGACCCTCCCTTCCCCCAGCAAACCTCAGTTTGTTCTGAGAGATTAAGAGTCTCTTATGGTTTGTCTCCCTCCTGATCCCATTTAGTTTCATTTATTCTTTTCCTACCCCCCAAACCCCCCACGTTGCATCTCCACTTCCTTATATCAGGGAGATCATATCATAGTTGTCTTTCTCTGATTGACTTATTTCGCTCAGCATAATACCCTCTAGTTCCATCCACATTGTCGCAAATGGTAAGATATCATTTCTTTTGATGGCTGCATAGTATTCCATTGTATATATATACCACTTCTTCTTTATCTATTCACCTGTTAATGGATATCTAGGTTCTTTCTATAGTTTGGCTATTGTAGACATTGCTGCTATAAACATTCAGGTGCACATGCCCTTTCGGATCACTCTGTTTGTATCTTTAGGGTAAATACCCAGTAGTGCAATTGCTGGGTCATAGGGTAGCTCTATTTTCAACTTTTTAAGGAACCTCCATGCTGTTTTCCAGAGTGGTTGCACCAGCTTGCATTCCCACCAAAAGTGTAGGAGGGCTCCCCTTTCTCCACATCCTCGCCAGCATCTGTCATTTCCTGACTTGCTAATTTTAGCCATTCTGTCTGGTGTGAGGTGGTATCTCATTGTGGTTTGGATTTGTATTTCCCTGATGCCAAGTGATGTGGAGCACTTTTTCATGTGTCTCTTGGCCATCTGGATGTCTTATTTGCAGAAATGTCTATTCATATCCTTTGCCTATTTCTTGATTGGATTATTTGTTCTTTGGATGTTGAGTTTGCTAAGCTCCTTATAGATTTTGGATACTAGCTCTTTATCTGATATGTCGTTTGCAAATATCTTCTCCCATTCTCTCAGTTGTCTTTTGGTTCTGTTAACTGTTTCCTTTGCTGTGCAAAAGCTTTTGATCTTGATGAAATCCCAATAGTTCATTTTTGCCCTTGCTTCCCTTGCCTTTGGCGATGTTCCTAGGAAGAAGTTGCTGAGGCTGAGGTCGAAGAGGTTGCTGCCTGTGTTCTCCTCAAGGATTTTGATGGATTCCTTTCTCACATTGAGGTCCTTCATCCATTTTGAGTCAGTTTTCATGTGTGGTGTAAGGAAGTGGTCCAATTTCATTTTTATGCATGTGGCTGTCCAATTTTCCCAACACCATTTGTTGAAGAGACTGTCTTTTTTCCATTGGACATTCTTCCCTGCTTTGTCAAAGATTAGTTGACCATAGAGTTGAGGGTCTATTTCTGGGCTCTCTATTCTGTTCCACTGATCGATGTGTCTGTTTTTGTGCCAGTACCATGCTGTCTTGATGATGACAGCTTTGTAATAGAGCTTGAAGTCTGGAATTGTGATGCCACCAACTTTGGCTTTCTTTTTCAATATTCCTTTGGCTATTCAAGGTCTTTTCTGGTTCCATATAAATTTTAGGATTATTTGTTCCATTTCTTTAAAAAAAATTGATGGGATTTTGATAGGGATTGCATTAAATGTGTAGATTGCTTTAGGTAGCATAGACATTTTCACAATATTTGTTCTTCCAATCAGGAGCATGGAACATTTTTCCATTTCTTTGTGTCTTCCTCAATTTCTTTCATGAGTACTTTATGGTTTTCTGAGTATAGATTCTTTACCTCTTTGGTTAGGTTAATTCCTAGGTGTCTTATGGTTTTGGGTGCAGTTGTAGATGGGATTGACTCCTTAATTTCTCTTTCTTCTGTCTTGTTGGTGTACAGAAATGCAACTGATTTCTGTGCATTGATTTTATATCCTGACACTTTACTGAATTCCTGTACAAGTTCTAGCAGATTTGGAGTGGAGTCTTTTGGGATTTCCACATATACTATCATATCGTCTGCAAAGAGGGAGAGTTTGACTTCTTTGCTGATTTGGATGCTTTTAATTTCTTTTTGTTGTCTGATTGCTGGGGCTAGGACTTTTAGTACTATGTTGAATAGCAGTGGCAATAATGGACATCCCTGCCGTGTTCCTGACCTTAGTGGAAAAGCTCTCAGTTTTTCTCCATTGAGAAAATTTACGTTGGGTTAATTCTTCGTTAAATGTTGGTAGAATTCCCCTGGGAAGCTGTCTGGCCCTGGGCTCTTGTTTGTTTGGAGATTTTTGATGATGGTTTCAATCTCCTTATTGGTTATGGGTCTGTTCAGGTTTTCTACAACTTCCTGGTTCAGTTTTGGTAGTTTATATGTCTCTTGGAATGCATCCATTTCTTCCAGATTGTCAAATTCATTGGCGTAGAGTTGCTCATAGTATGTTCTTATAATTGTCTGTATTTCTTTGGTGTTGGTTGTGAGCTCTCCTCTTTCATTCATGATTTTATTTATTTGGGTCCTTTCTCTTTTCTTTTTGATAAGTCTGGTCAGGGGGTTATCAATCTTATTAATTCTTTCAAAGAACCAGCTCGTAGTTTCATTGATTTTTTCTATTGGTTTTTTTGGTTTCTATTTCATTGATTTCTGCTCTGATCTTTATGATGTCTCTTCTCCTGCTGGGTTTAGGCTTCCTTTGTTGTTCTTTCTCCAGCTCCTTTAGATGTAGGATTAGGTTGTGTATTTGAGACCTTTCTTGTTTCTTGAGAAAGGCTTGTACTGCTATATATTTTCCTCTCAGGACTGCTTTGATGTGTCCCACAGATTTTGAACCATTGTGTTTTCATTAGTGTTTCCATGAATTTTTTCAATTCTTCTTTAATTTCCTGGTTGACCTATTCATTCTTTAGAAGGATGATATTTAGTCGCCATGTATTTGAGTTCTTTCCAAATTTCCTTTTGTGATTGAGTTCTAGCTTCAGAGCATTGTGGTCTGAAAATGTGCAGGGAATGATCCCAGTCTTTTGATACCACTTGAGACCTGATTTAGGACCCAGGATGTGATCTATTCTGGAGAATGTTCCATGTGCACTAGAGAAGAATGTGTATTCTGTTGCTTTGGGATGGAATGTTCTGACCATATCTGTGATGTCCATCTGGTCCAGTGTGTCATTTATTTTCTTGTTGATCTTTTACTTGCATGATCTGTCCATTTCAGTGAGGGGAGTGTTAAAATCCCCTACTATTATTGTATTATCGTGGATGTGTTTCTTTGCTTTTGTTTTTAATTGGTTTGTATAGTTGGCTGTTCCTACATTAGGGACATAGATATTTAAAATTGTTAGATCTTCTTGCTGGACAGACCCTTTTATTATGATATAGTGTCCTTCCTCATTTCTTATTATAGTCTTTGCTTTAAATCTAATTGATCTGATATAAGGATTCTGAGAAAGCCACCCCACTTTTCTTCTGATGTCCATTAACATAGTAAATTGTTTTCCACCCCCTCACTTCAAATCTGGAGGTGTCTTTGAATCTAAATTTGTTTCTTGTAGGCAGCATATTGATGCGTTTTGTTTTTTTATCCATTCTGATACCCTATGTCTTCGATTGGGGCATTTAGCCCCTTTGCATTCAGGGTAAGTACTGAGATATATGAATTTAGTGCCATTGTATTGCCTGTAAGGTGACTGTTACTGTATATTGTCTCTGTTCCTTTCTGATCGACTACTTTTAGGCTCTTTCTTTGCTTAGAGGATCTCTTTCAGTATTTCCTGTATAGCTGGTTTGGTGTTTGCAAATTCTTTCAGTTTCTGTTTGTCCTGGAAGCTTTTTATCTCTCCTTCTATTTTCAAGGATAGCCTAGCTGGATATAGTATTCTTTTTTTTTTTTAAAGATTTTATTTATTTATTTGAAAGATAGAAATTACAAGTAGGCAGAGAGGCAGGCAGAGAGAGAGAGGAGGAAGCAGGCTCCCTGCTGAGCAGAGAGCCCGATGCGGGGCTTGATCCCAGGACCCTGGGATCATGACCTGAGCCGAAGGCAGAGGCTTTAACGCACTGAGCCACCCAGGTGCCATGGATATAGTATTCTTGGCTGCATATTTTTCTCGTTTAGTGCTGTGAATATATCATGCCCATTCTTTCTGGCCTATCAGGACTCTGTGGTTAAGTCCACTGCCAATCTAATATTTTTACCATTGTATGTTACAGACTTCTTGTCCTGGACTGCTTTCAGGATTTTCTCTTTGTCACTAAGACTTGTAAATTTTACGATTAGGTGATGAGGTGTGGACCTATTCTTATTGATTTTGAGGAGGGTTCTCTGCACCTCCTGGATTTTGATGCTTGTTCTCTTTGCCATATTAGCGAAATTCTCTGATATTTCTCTCCAATATACCTTCTGCTCCCCTCTTTCTTTCTTCTTCTTCTGGAATCCCAATTATTCTAATGTTGTTTCATCTTATGGTGTCACTTATCTCTCTAATTCTCCCCTCATGGTCCAGTATTTGTCTCTCTTTTGCTCAGCTTCTTTATTCTCCATCATTTGGTCTTCTATATCACTAATTCTTTCTTCTGCCTCATTTGTCCTAGCAGTAAGAGCCTCCTTTTTTTTATTGTACCTCATTAATAGCTTTTTTGATTTCAACTTGGTTAGAGTTTATTTCTTTTATTTCTCCAGAATGGGCTTTTATCTCTCTGGAGAGGTTTTCTCTAATATCTTCTATGCCTTTTTCAAGCCCGGCTAAAACCTTGAGAATCGTCATTCTGAACTCTAGATCTGACATATTACCAATGTCCGTATTGATTAGGTCCCTAGCCTTTGGTACTGCCTCCGTTCTTGTTCTTCGGTACTACCTCTTTTTGGTGAGTTTTTCTGCCTTGTCATTTTGTCCAGATAAGAATATATGAAGGAGCAAATAAAATACTAAATGGGTGGCAAAGACCCCAGGAAAATGTGCTTTAACCAAATCAGAAGAGACTCCAAATCATGCGGGGAGAAAGGGGATAAAAAGTAGTTCAGAAAAAAAATTAGAAAAAGAAAACAAATAAACAAAAAATATGAAAAAGAAAAAACATATATGTATATTAGACTGGTGACTATAGCAGGGTCACCCCCTTAATTTTGTGAGTATTTTGGTCTCCTAGAAGAAACTACTTCCCAAATTTTAAAGAATGAAAAACAGACATATAGGTAAACACAATAAAGGGATGGAATATGCCTATACAGATGAAAAAAATTGTTTTTTAAATTTCTAAAGAAGGAGTTGATAAAGTAAGTTGGTTGGGAAAAGAAAGTGGAGAGAATTTGCTTGGTCTGGAGACTAGAACAAGCCCGGAACTAGATTTAGGGTATATTTTGATCTATTAGAAGAAGTTGTACCCCAAATTTTTTAGAAGAAAAAACCCTATGTGTATACAAAAAATAAAGTTAGATACAATGAAGGATAAAATATGACTATAATAATGAAGTTTCAAAAATTATTTTTTATGAAAGCTATTGTTAAGATAAACTAGTTAAAAAACGTTAAAAGATGAAAAGGTAAAAGTTTAAGAAAAATTTAGCAAAAGAAAAAAAAATTTTTTTAAAAATATTTAACTGCAAGACTAAAGAATCATGGGGAGAAAGCATGAATTCCGTTCTTTGCTTTCTCCTCCCCTGGAATTCTGCTGTTCTTCTTGGTAAGTGAACTTAGTCTTGGCTGGACTTCTTGTTGATCTTCTGGGGGATGGGCCTGTTGTAGTGATTCTCAAGTGTCTTTGCCAGAGGCGGAATTGCACTGCCCTTACCAGGGGCCAGACTAAGTAATCCACTCAGGTTCACTTTTGGGAGCTTTTGTTCCCTGAACACTTTCCTTAGAGTTCCTGAGGATGGGAATGAAAATCGTGGCCTCCCAATCTCTGGCCCGGAGGAGCCAAGAGCTTGGTTCCTACTCCTCAGCGCACCCTCAGAGAAAAGCGCTCAATCACTCCGGTCTCCCTGGCCTCCATTCTCGCTCTGAACTCACCCAGCCTGTGACAAAGCATCTCTGTCTCTGGCACACAGCTCCGCCTGGTATCTGTGAACCCCGCAGATCCCTGAGCTCCCCAGTGGTGTCTCCCCAGCTCTTGTGGGGACCTCACTCACAGAGCAGTGACCTGTGCCATGGATTACGGTTCAAGGTAACCCCAAGTTGACAGCTCACTCCTCAGCTCTGTTTCTGTAGCCGGCTTCCCTGCTCTAATACCTGCGAGCTCTGTGACACTCAGACACCCCCAATCCTTCTTAGGATCCAGCTTAGCCTCTGGAGTGATGTCTCTCAGTGGAGCAGACTTTTAAAAGTCCTAATTTAGTGCTCGGTTGTTCCACCGTTTGCCAGGAGCCAGCCCCTCCCCACTGCGGTCTATCTTCCCGTTGCTTTGGATTCACTTCTCTGTCAGTCCTACTTTTCAGAAAGTGGTCGATTTTCTCTTTCAAGAATTGTTGCTCATCTTCTCTTCGATCTCCTCTTGGATTTGTAGGTGTTCTCAATGGTTTGATAGCTATCTATCTGATCTCCTGCTACCTGATGTCATCTCAGCCTGCTACTTCTCCGCCATCTTGACTCCTTCCCGTATAATTTTAGCTTTTAAGTTTAACCTCTGATCCATTTCAAGTTAATTTTGGTGTATGTTCATTTTTCTCCTAGTTGTATAATCAAATACTTCTAGCATGATTTTTTGAAAAACCTTTTCTTTTACCTTTGGATTGCTTTGACATCTTTGTTGGAAATATATAATTGGGTCTATTTCTGAATTCAGTCCCATTAATCTATATGTCTCTTCTTTCACCAATATCATGCTTTTTGGTGAATTTACACTTACATTTTGCCTTGAAATTAGGTAGTGTAATCAGACCACTGGATACTTCTTTTTCACAACTGCTTTGGCTCTAGTGGGTCATTTATATTTCTATAAAATTTTAGAACCATCATTAATTTCTCCAAAAATATCTGTAGTAATGTTGATAGTTATTTCCTTGAATCAATAAAATGACTGATTTTCCCAAAGTATAACAAGATATGTTCGATTTTAGTGTTTTTTGAGTTAGCATCATTCTGTAGATTTCAGTGTAAAGATATTGCATGGCTTTTGTGAATTTATTCCTGACTATCTTATTTCATTTTTCTGTTGTGAATGAAACTTTTAAATTTTATTTTACAGTTGTTTTATGCTAGTTTAAAAAGCATATACTTTTCTTACTAATGGAATATAGATATTCTAACTTTTATAATATCCTTTTCTATTAATTATGTCAGCTGTATCATACTATGGTCAATCTTTGTTATTTTTCTTGTTGTAATCATGAGTCCTGTTGTCTGCTTCTTTGCCTACTTTTTAGCAGGGTACCAATGTAGATTTTTCTTATGGGTGCTGGATATTTCTACATGCTATACATATTCTTGACTTTGTCCTGGGATGCTGTCAGTTTCCTCGAAGCAACTTAGAACTTTTAGGTCTTCCTTTTAAGGTTTTCAGTGGGAACAGGGCATTATTTTATCTAAGATTTGTTTGCCTTCCAATCTGAGATAAAACCTGTCTGAGTAATGTCAGTGTCCCATAAAATGCAAGGTTTTCTAATCTGGCTACTATGAACAGACATTATTCTTGGTAATTTGTGAACTGGGATTGTTTTCCCCTTTAATCCTTTCGGGTAACTCCTCTTATTTCAGATAATTCATTATTTTTCAAGAATGTCACTGAATATAGAATTCTGAATTGACACACTTCCTTTTTGTTTCAGCACTGCAAAGATATTTTTTTTCTTTTTTTCTTAAGATTTTATTTATTTATTTGACAGAGTTGACAGAGAGAGAGAGATCACAAGTAGGCAGAGAGGCAGGCAGAGAGAGAGGAGGAAGCAGGCTCCCCGCTGAGCAGAGATCCCGATGTGGGGCTCAATCCCAGGAGCCTGGGATCATGACCTGAGCCGAAGGCAGAGGCTTTAACCCACTGAGCCACCCAGGTGCCCCTGCAAAGATATTTTTCATTATCTTTCAACCTCCGTGATATTTGATAAGAGGTAAGTGATCATTGTCATTATGTTTCATGTATGTAATTTATAATTTTTACATGAATTCTTTTTATTACTCACCCTTTCCTAAAATCTCTCTGCTTTTTTCACTCTCCCTAGCTCTCACTTAAGGTTCCCCAGAAGGTTTTATAACTATATTTTGCTGCAGAATCAGCTTATTAAGAATGTGCATCCCATTGGAGGCACTTCCTTAGGGAGATAACAGAAAGCATATTTACAAATGACATATTTAAAGTGTTTTTTAAAAAATAAAATAAAGGAATAAAAATAAGGAAAGGGACTATCAGCCAAGAAATCTATTCTACTAAAACTATCATTCAAAAATAAAAGAATAATAAAGACATTAACTGATAAATAAAAACTAAGAGAATCCAGTGTTAGCATATCTGCTCTACTAGAAATACTAATGGAAGTTTTTCAGGCTGAACTGAAAGAAAAATAGTTAATGACTCACATCTGCATGGAGGAATAGAGTGGTAAAGATGATGACTCAAGTAAGTAGTAATGATAGAATATATATAATCTTTGAAACTCTTAGCTTCTCTATTCTCATTTAAAAGATAACTGCATAAAGCAGTTACTATAAGACTATCTCAATGGGCTATGATGTATAAAGAGGTAGTTGGTGTGACAAATAGTATTACAAAGGAGGGTGGAAGAGAAGGAACTATACTGGAGCAAAGATTCTGTGTATTAATAAAATTCAGCTGGTATTAATTGAATGATGTTGTTTTAAATGTTGGAAATTAATTGGAATCCCAAGGGCAACTACCAAGAAGTCCACAAAATATAGAGAGGAAACAACATAGGAACTGGAATAATATACTAGAAAACATCTACTTAAAGTACACATCTACATAAAAGCCAGAGATTGGTAGAATTAGTTTTTGTTTTTTGTTTTTTTTAAAGATTTTATTTATTTGACAGAGAGTGACCATAAGTAGGCAGAGAGAGAGAGAGAGGAGGAAGCAGGCTTCCTGCCTAGCAGAGAGCCCGATGCGGGACTTGATCCCAGGACCCTGAGATCATTACCTGAGCTGAAGGCAGAGGCTCAACCCACTGAGCCACCCAGGCACCCCGGTAGAATTAGTTTTTAAAAACCTGATTCAATGTATCTTTTCTACAAGAGACGAACTTTAGATTCAAAAAGAGCTGGAATGGTTATCCTAACATCAGATGAAATAGACATTAAGAAAATACTACTACTAGAGAAAGAAAGGACATGATAAATAGTTCAATCCATTAAGAAGATGTAACAGTTAATAATAATAAAAAAGATGTAACAGTTATAGCCATGTATGTACAGACATATATAGGGATAGCCACATATAGGGACAGACCACAAGATACATGAAGCAAAACTGAGAATTGGAAAATACAAAATTAAACAACATCCCTATATTAAAAAGGGAAAAAGATTTTAAATCAATGATCTAAATTTCCATATTAAGAAAATAGAAAGAAAAAGAGCAAGTTATACACAAAGCAAACATAGGAAAGGAAATGAAAAACACTAGAATGGAACTAAATTTAAAAAGGTAGAGAATAATGATAGAGAAAATAATAAAAACCAAAAGTAGTTGTTCAAAAATATTAATAGATTTGACAAATCTTTAGTTAGACTGATCAAGAAAAAAAAAGACTCATTCCTAAAATAGAAAATGAAAGAACATTAGTCCTGACATTACAGAAATAGAAAGATTATAAGGGACTAGTGTCAACAACAGTATATCAATAAATTAGATAACTTAGATGTCATGGTTTTTTTCTGTGATGTTTGGCAGGAACAGAGTAGGTATCACTGAGAAGTTTTGTTTTTGTTTTTTATTTCATCTTTTTTTATCCCTTTTCCTTGTCCTTTGGCTAGATGTAACAGGGTTTTTTTGTTGTTGTTTTCGGTCTGCAGTCAGTTGATATTTCCAGATTGTCTGTTTCTTCAGCTCCAGTGCTGAGATACAGGAGATAAAAAGAAACCCCAGGGAACTCACTACTGTGTCATTTCCTGTGTCCTGATGTCCCTAGCTGGTCTGCCTTCTCTTCACACTTGAGATTTTTTTGTTTTGTTTTGTTTTATATATATTCCTTAGGATTCTTTGTTGTTACTAGTATACTAAGTATTAAAAATGGGTTAAATAAGTGATGTGGATTAGGGAGTACACTTACTGTGATTAGCGCTGAGTGTTATATGAAGTGTTGAATCACTATGTTGTACACCTGAAACTATTATTACACTGTGTTAACTAACTGGGTTTTAGATAAAAAGCTTTAAAAAATATTAAAAATAGAACAATGTATGTCTCTTTCATACTCCTGGGAGCATAAACATCCCTGACTTTTAACATAGTGTTAATATCACCTTTTTTTTTTATTTTGATTTGCTATTATTAGAATACTTTACCAGTGTCACATTACTTTTTGGAAATTATAAAGAATTTCTGGCCTTAAACATGATCATTTCTGGTAAAAGATTTATTTGCAATTGACAACTGGTCAGTGTCATGTTGAGAGTATCTCTCTAAATGTGTATTAGATAAAGTTTGTTAACTAGTTTATTAAAATCTTATGTATTTTTATAATTTTTAAATTTACTTTTTAATCTGACAACTAGAGTATTATATTACAATGTCACTGTCAAATTCTAGGTGAATTTGTTTCTTCTTGGAATTCTCTTCTTAATTTTTTGTTCTTGATTTCAAGCTTTGTTATTAGGTCAATGTGCCATCTTAGTTTTTATTTTTAGTTTTGAAAAATTGTTCTTTTTTTCATTACATAGTATACCATAGTATTGCTCTCATTATTACTTTTACCAGAATATCTATTTCTTCTGATAGCAATATTTCTTTAACAAATTTCTTTTGTTTAATAATTATCTGTTATAGGGCACCTGGCTGGCTCAGTGGGTTAAACCACTGCCTTCGGCTCAGGTCATGATCTCAGGGTCCTGGGATCGAGTCCCGCATTGGACTCTCTGCTCAGCAGGGAGCCTGCTTCCCTCTCTCTCTCTCTGCCTGCCTCTCTGTCTACTTGTGATCTCTCTGTCAAATAAATAAATAAAATCATTAAAAAGAATAATTATCTGTTATATATTTAACCATTCTTTTATTCTTGGAGTTTTGAGTCACTTAATTTTAGTGTTTTCTTGCACTTTTTCATTTTATTTGATTTTTTACATTTTGGGTGAATTTGATCCATGTTAGGGAAAATTTATATATTTAAACTGATTTGTACAATGCTTGTTCAGTGTTTTCTGTTTGTCATAAATTGTCTTTACTTTATACTTTTTGACCTTTCATTCATGTCACAATGTATTTTTCATTTGATAGATTAATTTTCTTTGTAAATGGTTAACTTAACATTCTAACATTGTATATCACTCATAAAATAATTAAAGTTATTAAGCATATCTGTCTTCCTCACAAACAAGAAAATGACATTGGCATGCTTAAACTACTTACTGAAATTTTACCTCTCATATTCCTTATTACTGCCTATAGTTTTCTCTCTATTAACATAAAATAATTTTACATAGTCTATTTTTTACAGGAAATTTTTTTTTTAAATTAATTTATTTATTTGAGAGAGAGAGGAGGGGAGGGGTAGAGAGAAAGAATCTCAAGCCGACTCACTGCTGACCACAGAGACTGAATGCAGAGCTCCCTCCCTGGACCCTGAGATCATGATCTGAGCCTAAACCAAGAGTCTGACTGAACCAGGCACCCCTACAGGATATGTTAGCATGCCTATTTTATTTTACAAATACATTTTTTTTTTTACAAATTTTTACAAATATATTTTTCAGATTCTGTAGAGATAGCCAAAGCACCATTTTATTCTGAAGTCTAGTTCAGGTGCTTGTCACACATGTCACACATGGCACCCGTGTCACCTAAATAGTGAACATCTGGCCTCTGCTGGGTTTAGATCTGCAGCTTTATATCTAGAGATGGTATGAAACTCCAGCACCTATGCCACCTCTCCAAACATGTGCTCTGATCTACTTCTGCTTTCGTCTCCTTTTTCAGTTTGGCTTTATGCTTTTATCATGTTCACAGTAATTTCTTTTTCTTCTTTTTTATTTTTTTTTTCTGTTGCTGGCCCATGGTTTCTTTCTGAAATCATACTATCATCAAAGGGAATTTGAGAATTTTATTGTCACTCTGCCATTCTCTTTTTAACTAGTGCTACTTGAGTCACCTCAAGGGATACTATTGATAGGTGATACTGATGGGTGATACTGATGATTAGGTGAATTTTTATCTCTGTTCTTTTAGAGTTTAAATCAAATTAAGCTCACTAAATGATAAAATGTGTCAGCTTACTACTTGTAACCAATCTATACAGATTATCTTGGATAATCAACTGGAAAGTGGTATTTGTGGATAAAATATACAAGTACATGTGCTATAAGAAAGCATTTATTTTTCAGTTCTTGTCTTCACCAATGTCTTTAATCAGTAAAGTCCTACTTGAGGGAAATAGCATCTATTTGATTCTATCTATCTATACAACAAAAATTTGTGTATAAAAGCACAACTAATTCTAAGCTTTGTAAGATTTTGAGTAATATATTTTTGCTAACACTCTGCAATAATGTGACAATGAAACAAATGCCTGTCATATAAAACCCTTAAAAACCATTATGTTTCAAAGCAAAAATCACCCTTGTCATCTGATTTCCAAAGAAGATGGTTCTCTCAATTTGGGGACATTTGCTGATGTTCTGCTCATTCCTCAAATAACTGAAGGCTGTCCTGCATTTTTATTTATCTTCTTTATGTAGTAGGGTCATAACAACGAAGTTCTTATTTTTTTTTTAAGATTTTATTTATTTCAGAGAGAGAGAGAGATCGCAAGTAGGCAGGCAGGAATGGGGGGGAAGCAGACTCCCCACTGAGCAGAGAGCCCTATGCGGGGCTCAATCCCAGGACTCTGAGATCATTACCTGAGCCGAAGGCAGAGGCTTAACCCACTGAGCCACCCAGGCACCCCAACAATGAAGGTCTTATTAAAGGAACTATATTTTAATTGCTAAAATGAATGCTGAACAGAATGGAATCAGGAAAGTTGTTACTGCTTACAGTTCCTGCACATTGTACTCTAGAAAAAATTGCTGCCAGGGGGCTAGTAAATGGTGTTTACATCCTAAATTTATTATAGAAACTAAAATATATTAATTCATGAGTAAGAGTAACAGTTTTTAGTATATTTTCTTTTCCTACTAGGAAGAGTCCAAATTTTCCTAAGGAGTAATATTTTACATAATAAAATGGTCTTGAGGAGTTCCACCAATGTCATTTATAGACACAAACAAGTCTTCCTTCAGCATTAGTCATACAGTGACATTGAAAACTCTTTGGCTTATATAAACATATTCATTGTATTCATTAAAGTAAAATTCCATTCCCTTTTCCTTTCAGTTCCATATGTCTCTCTCTATTCCACTACCAAGTCAGTGATGCAGCACAAGAATCTTGCCCCAAACACACATTTGCTTATTTTGGATCCTTTATTACAGTGTGTCATAGAACAGCTGGTCGAGTATAGCTACCTTCTGTGGCTATAATTCTAGTACTAGGGGATAGTTCCTTCTATTTTTATAAAAAAAAGGAATATTATTTTCTTTTAGACTCCTAGAATAATCTTATATCATTAAATTGTTACTATAAAATAATTAGGGAGATTATAAGAATTAGAATAGCATTGCTAGAACAGACTGTAGAACAGATAATGTCATGACAACACTGAAAATGAACTTGCTTTCTCTGCTCAGAATTAGTATTTGTCAGCTGTCATTTTAAAATGGCCAGCTGAAAATTCCACTTACTATTCTTTCAAAGAATTAGGATTATTTAATTATAAATACTGCATATGCTATTGATTCAGAAATAATGCATTAGAATTTCAGTATTTGTGCATAAGAAAGATATTGACAGGCTGGAGGTGAGGAGTGAAAGAAAGAAAGACAGAAGTGTTATTTGTGAATAGCTGGATCTATTTAAATATTTAATAGAGTCTATTTTAGAATTTTTTCTATTGTGTTTCTTAGCTAAATATAATTGCTAGTTCCATAATTTGCTAGAGGTAATTTTGAGTTTGTTGTGCATGGATCAAAATAAATATTTCCAGTACTATCTTGGAAGCTAATTTCTTTGAATCTCACACTTCTGTTGCTTGATTACAGGGCATTTTATTTACACTGAAATTGTGATTTTTCAAAAGCCAGCTATAAGATGCAAATTTTAGAGGAGCAAAACACAGAATGAGATTAGATAACATTAAAAATCAATATCATTTATATTATATAGCAAACAAAATTTGTACTTTCTTTCCAAAGACTTGGTACTTCAAAATACATGCTATTTTAGTATTCTGTTTACTGTTTACAGCACTGTAACAACAGATAATTGCTAAAGTTTATGTTAAGTAGGCCAACTGAAATGATGGCTACCAGCCTCTTAAACTGCAGGGCATTTAAAAACGCCTGGGGTTTTGTCTTTTAATAATATTTTTGAGGGCACCTGGGTGGCTCAGTTAAGCAATGCCTTCAGCTCAGGTCAAGCCGGACATCAGGCTCCTTGCTCAGAAGGAAGCTTGCTTCTCCCTCTCCCTCTTCGTCTCCCACTCCGCTTGCTTGTGTTTCCTCTCTTACTGTGTTTCTCTGTCAAATAAATAAATTAAATTAAATAATAATAAAAATATTTTTAAGAACTGGGCTGTTTTGAAGAGAGATACATAATCCTTCTCTATGCTTGGCACAGCATGCTAAACCTAATTTAATGAAAAGAGAAAGGAGAGAGGCAGGGATAGTGAAAGGGCCACATAAGCCAAAATTCTGTAAAACTCTGTGTGGTGCCCCTGGAATAAATCTAGTGTGGGAAACCTATGCTCAAGCACCCTGAGGAAATAGCCTTTGTTGATTTATGACCATACAGTATACACATAAAAATAACTGAAATATCGTTATAGGACACAGATAAATAAGAGTAGGGATTGTTGCACACAGATATTTCTTGGGAAGAATCATGAATAAAGCACTGCAAACAATCCAATATGTTGAACTATAAAAAAATTAAAGTTGAATCAAAAGCATCAGAGTAGACAGCATCACAGACTCATTCCTTTTATTTGAAGGTGTAAGTTTGGACAACTTTTATGAAAATTCTTGAATAAGAGAGTTCTAAAAATGTGTTTCTGGGTACAGTATGTCAAGCAATATTTATAATATCACCAAACTTGTCATAGAAGTTTTGTAGGAAAAGTCTTTCAGTGAAGAATGATTTCCTCCCAGACATTAGAAATGAAAATCAGAAATGCAATAATTAAATCCCCCAAATCAGGGGTTCCTTATTCTCATTTTGTTTCACTACTTTGGAGGTAAGAAAAAAGGAAAATAATTTGAAAAAATAAAGAGAAAACAATAGCAGAGGAAGGCGTAAAGGATAGTAGTTTTCCCTTATAGAGATGGAAAAGGGGGGACAAAGTCACCAAAGAGGGCTATAACTCCCCTTCAAGCAATCAGTCTGAGAAAAAATGAGTTATGATAGATTTCCAATGATATATTCCAAATTTTGGAACCATTTTATAGATTTATCTACTTAAATAAAGGTTTTGATGATCTTTCCACTAAAGTAAACACAATTAATTTAATATCTTTTTAACTGTAGAGCTTTTCTGTTCAGTATGGTAGCCACTAGCCATGTATTGCTTTTAGGTACTTTGAATATAGCTGGTCTGAACTGAGATGTATAATTGTAAAATGCTCCATTTCGAGACTCAGTATACAAAATGTAAAATATCTTATTAACATTTTTTTCTTGATTACATGGTAAAATCATATTTTCAGTATATCAGTTTAAATAGAATACATTAAAATTAATTTTGCCTGTTTCTTTGAGTTTTATAATGTGGTAATAGAAAGTTTAAAATTACACACATGGCTAACATATATGACACCAGTTATATTTGTATCAGACAGTGCTGGCATTCTGACCAAGATTGTCACATACATAAGTGGGACCCATACCCAAAATCTGATCAAATTTAGTTCCCTTTTAGAGACTTATGACACAGCCATGCATATGCATTCACCTCTCAGGGACTGGGACAATTCTCTTTTCAAACCAATAAAAATTTTAACAAATAATTACTTATTTTCTCAGTGTGGAAAAGGTACTATTAAGCAATTGGGATAGTAGGGGACAAAGAAAGACACAGACCTTCCAGTCACAAGTATGTATTTTAGAGGGGGAGATAGAAAGTAAACAACATTAGTTACAGAAATCAACTGAGTTGGATACTAGGGAGAAGTGTGGTGTCTTTTGCTCTGGATATGAGGGGGACCTATCCTAGTCAACACGTCTCTCCTGTTACCAGGTACACCATTCTGAACATAAAAGATGGTATTTTTTTAAATGTAAATAAGCAAAGAGATTATTTCATTCTTAATATTACTATTAAATTCTGTTTAGCCAGTGAGTTACGTTTTTAACTTTCTATATCATATTTCAGGAATTTTAAAAGCATAAAGAATAAAAAAACATACTTTTAAAATACCGTATCTCAAAGGCAATTGTATATAGCTAAGGCTTAATAGATTCTGATTTTGCCTATGAATAATGACTATACAGTCTAGAAAATAAATGATCTCATTATATTTCTTTATAAATAGGTACTCTCCTTACGCTAAAGTTGAACTTCTTTTCAAGTAAAAATCAGAGACACTTTGTCTAGGAAAGTGTATCATGGATTCATTTGCTGAGACTGATAGAAATGCTGTGTTAATATACTACATTCATTTCAGTTTTGCAAAGCATATTGAAGTATGCATTGCTAATGAAGGACGACAACACATTGGAAAGATCATGTGTTTTGATTTAATATCAATAAACCTTGTACCATGTCTGTTAATGTGTGTTTTAAATGTTGTCTGTTGGCTTTTGTTTCCAAATGTTATAACCTTTTTGCCTCTATCCAACTAATGTAGTCACTTGTCTTCAGAAACCCTGAAGACTTTTATCTGTATAGACTTTTTTTATAGGTGTGCTTTTATCATATATTGTATTTGTATATTGACTTACCCATTCAAACTATACTATGCACGAACTGGCAGTTTGTGAGCTTCATAATAAATCAGTGTCTTAATATATATCATTATAATATAGAAACATGGTTTTCAGTACATGTTTATTGTATAAATTATTGAAGATTCA
The DNA here is from genome assembly GCF_922984935.1 of Meles meles. NCBI lineage: Eukaryota > Metazoa > Chordata > Mammalia > Carnivora > Mustelidae > Meles > Meles meles. The sequence continues at coordinate 25,981,202 of NC_060075.1, read as the reverse complement.
TTCATTTAAAAATGCTAAGAATTTGCTTTTTAGCAGATATTTTATAGGCTGCTAGGAAGTAGTTCTAAAAGTAAATAATAAACAAAAGTATAAAATTTCAGTGATGTGAAAAGGTTTATATAGTCAGTGTATATGAAAGAATTAATAAATATAGATATCAGATATATTTAATACAAAATATATATTTATATTAGGACTTCTAGGAAAATGAGGAGCTAAGTGTTCTCTTGTGTGCTAGGCTGATTCTTTGTTTTCTAGAGAAGAGGAAGTTTTTAATAATTTTATTGATCTGGGTTATAACAACTTTTTTTTTAAAGATTTTATTTATTTATTTGACAGACAGAGATTACAAGTAGGCAGAGGCAGGCAGAGAGAGAGAGGAGGAAGCAGGCTCCCTGCTGAGCAGAGAGCCCGATGTGGGGCTCTATCCCAGGATCCTGGGATCATGACCTGAGCCGAAGGCAGAGGCTTTAACCCACTGAGCCACCCAGGCACCCCAGCAAATAACTTTTAAAACATATTGTTACATAGCACAGTTATTAAAGATATATGCATAAATTAAAACTTTATTTGATGCTGAAATAATGTTATTCTAGTCATGTCTGTAAGTGTTTTTATAGAGCATAATAGAAATAATCCTTAAAAAGTCAATGAATTAACCCAAAATTTAGTGAAAGAATTTGCTGCTTATAATTGATTAATTGGGATCTAATTTTCAGAAAAATGAAGGAAATCTCTCTATTTCTCTTAGAAGAGTAAGAGAACTCACTAATTATTCCAAAATAAAAACATAAATTGTTAAGTTGCTGAAGTTTAGAGGAGGGACTTTTAACTCAGTATTTTTGCAATATTTATTAATAGTAAAGCATGTGAAGAGATTGAAGGTAAAAGTTTAGACTTGGAAGGAGATAGAAGTTAAAAAGTGAACATCCAGAAAGGTAAAAGTTTGCAAGAAAAGTATTCTTTCTTAGTGGAAAGTTATTCTTCCAGTTATTTATTTTCTTAATTTTTATTAAAGTAGACTTTTCTTCTTTTATTTCTGTTCTGCTCCAGTTTATTGATTTAACAAATATATAATGAGTAGCTAGTTCAGTAACTAACATGGGTGCTCAAGATGTGTCAGACACAAGATAAAATGTCCTATCATGTAATACTCAAACAAATGGTATAAGTACAGATACCCTTCCCCTGCCTTTCATAGATTGGGATGCTAAATTCCAGAAAGATTAAATAACTTGCATGCGGTCACATGATAGTAGTAGAAATGAGACTGAAAAAAATCATTTTACCCAAAAGCTCTCATTCTCAGATGCTATAGAGGTAAAAACTTTCAGGCATTGAACTGGAAGCTGGGTCTATAATGTCTTTATCTGTTTATTTTTTGCCTCCCTTCACCCAAAGGTAAATTCTAGATTCCCAATGCTTAAAATAATGAATTGCCATGTAGACAGTGTGAAATAGATATTTGTTGAATTAAAGAAAAAAGGGGAGAAGTGGGGGAAGGGAAGGAAAGAGGGAGATAAGAAAAAAGGGACAGGAAGGAGGTAAAGGGTGGGGGAAGAAGGGAAGGAAAGAAGGAAAGGTTCTGAATGAGATATGTCTGCATGTTCCCCTCCTCTCTTATATTTGTTTTATTCCCTCTACCTCACTAAGTATCACGGGCCTGGTAAGGGACTACTTAATTATTTTGTCTTATTTTGTTTTATATGTCTTTGAGATGCACAGTTTGAGCACTTTGAAATTTTTTATCTGACCATTTCATTCTCACATAAAAGTAGACTCTCAAAAAAAAAAAAAACAAAAACAAACATAGACTCTCATTAAGAAGATACAATCCTAGCATTAATAGTGACTTGCAGACAAATCACTTCACAGTTTGGTTCTATTATCTCATTCCTCTCAACCCACATCAGTGGTTTCAGTAAGTTCAAGATTCTGAACTCTCCTAGCTATTACGAAATGATGACACATACTTTGATATCCATATGATATTCCTCTGCTTTGAATGTCATTTTCTGTCCTTTTTGCCTGAAAAGCTTCTACTCACCCTTCAGTCAGTTATCACCTTCCCGGGAAACCTCACAGCAGTGTGCTGCACACTCAACTGTCTGCTCTGGAGACCCTTACATAGCTGCCATCCTCACGCTTTTATCCTTTCACACATTGTATTGTCGGAATGTTTATGTGTACTAGATGAAAAGTCTAAAATATTGAGGATCATGTTTTCATCTTTAAAAATTCCATGGCTGAATGCTTGACACATGGTGTGTGTGGGTTCAGTATATTTTTGTCAATATTGTCTCCAGGATTTCAAAATGGGCAAAATAGGATGCATTATAAAAGTCCTGCTAGAGTTCTGCTTAACAAATCATCATTCATCATGAAACCCAAATGACGGGAAAACGGGCCTACTTTTTTTTTAAAAAGAGAGAAAACTTACTGTAATGAATGTTAAATAAGACTATCAGTATTATTCAACAAAGCCCTATTGCAGTAAATTTTGTTTTCTAACACTGTCTGGAAGAATTGTTTATAGTCTCTCACATATACTTATATATGCTATTTATGCCACGGATGTTGTGCTCATTTATTTATTCATTCATCAATTTATTAAACAATGTCATTGGGTGACGATGTGTTAGGTGAGAAATATAAACCACATGAGATATTGCTCTTCTGTGTGAGAAGGCCTTGAATCTGGTATGAGTGGAGTAAAAGTCTTGTGTGGCTGTAATGGGGTGAGCAAATGTGTGTATAAAAGGAGTGTGAAAATTGCTGAGAGTAGATTTTAAGCACTGTCAAACAACAACAAAATAGGAGCTAACTATGTGAGGTAATGGAAGTGTTTATTATCTTGATCTTGGTATAACCATGCTACAGTATATCAAATGTATAAAATGTACAAAGATGTACATTCTAAATATTTGGAATTATATATGTCAATTATTCCTCAGTAAAGTTTGGGAGGAAAAAGTTCTGCAGAAAATCGTGAACACTGGTAATTAAACTAGTAAGTAAAGCATTAAAAAAATGTGTGGAGATGTCTGTAGAACTAAACCATGAATGATTATTTTGTGAGTTATGTAAGTGATTTAGTTTTTTACCCCTAATAATAGCAAAATAATCAGGTATTTCAAGCATGTTGGTGGCAGTCCATTTTTTAAAAGAGGTATTTGTTTGGATAATGAATATGAATGAATGAACACTGAATCTTTGAGAACGGTTAGATATTAACAGCAATCTAGGCAAGCATGGTGATGGTTTTGACTAATGATATGGCAATGAAGAAGGAAAGAAGTAAGATTTAGGGGATAGAATTGCCGGAATGTAGTGGTAGATTGGATGCAAAGTATATAAGAGAAAGTCAGTGGTTTAAGAATATCATAATTAACGTGGAATTAGAAGAAAGGAGGGAGAGTATCAATTGCACTTAATTTTAAATTAAATTAACTTTTTAAGATATATAAATAAATATAGCAGCAAGTAGAATTTTAAAATGTTTTTGTTGATGCATATAGTAAGAAGCATCAATTTAGTGATTATCACTTGATTAACATTTGATAAATGACATCTATTATTATGTTCTTAAATTTTGTCAAGACCAGCTCCACCATAACCTAATTAGAGCTATCTATAGTTAATACCTAAATTTTCCTTGCCTTGGAATTCATTTTGGCGGACTGTTTTGTTCCCCAACAGTCAGTGGAATTGGAAAAATACTCTTCTGCTGCCTTAAGCTAGAAGGCAAAAATGCCTGGAGATTATGAGACCTCTTGATGTTTAACTGTCATTTTTCCATGGCATAACCTCAATATGTTGCGTGAGGAAAGTATTTCAGGTACAATCATTAAAACTCTCTAGTGCTTATGACCCTCAACCATCCCACTAAGCTGTGCCATATTCATGAAATAATGTGCAGTTTGTAAGCATGTACCTATACTTGTGATACTATATCCAGTTCGTAAGCAAGTCTGACTCTTATCTTCACCGTATGCACCTTTCAACATTGTCACTGTGATGCCCCTAAATGATGTGTTTGAATTAAGCAACTCCCTCAACCCTCAGCTCTCACTAGCAGCCAATCAGTTATTGGAATGTGGATGCCAGAAATCGGAGAAAAATAGAGCATTCTCCATGAACTCATTTATTTTATTTTATTTTTATTTTTTTATTTTTTTCATTGTGGCAAAATACACATAACATAAAGTTGACCATCTTAACTATTTTTAGGCACTAACACATCCATAATGTGCAGCCATAACCATCACCACTCTCTAACTCTTTCATCTAGTAAAACTCTTGAAACCTGAAAGTTTCAGCATCTTGAAACATCTTAAAATTCTACATCCGTTAAACAGTACCCTGCCCCTCTGTCCCCACAAAATCCCTGGAAATCACCATTCTGCTTCCTGGCCTCTATAGTTTTGACTGTGCTACATAGCTCATATAAATGGAATCATACGGTATTTGTCTTTTTTTGTTAGTGGCTTGTTTCACTCACTGTAATTGGTTTGCTTATTTTAGACTGCTTTATGATGCAGAAGAAAAGGCTGCCACTGTAGCACCTAATTGTCACATTAAAATTCTGTTTGCCCTCTGTCCCTTCAGTCATACCCTTTGAAGTAGGAGACCTTGCACTGTCTACACTTCTCCCAGGAAACTTAAAAAAATGAAAATTCTCCTACTGCTCCAAGTTCTTCAGCTATATAGTATGACTCTTTTTCAATATTCCTTTGGTGCTTTTGTAATTTCTCGGTGGCTGACTTTTTTATGTCAGCAAGAGAAGATTAGAATTATTTAGCAGATTTGTCTGCTATTCCACATAAAATTTTAGTATTTTGGTACCTTTACACAATTAATATTTTTGCTTGTTTTCTTTTTTTTAAACATAATTTAGGATTAGTCAAAAAGCAACATTTTGGATTAAAACATCGTTTCAGAAAACAGAATTACATGTGCCTGATGATGTTATAAATGTTAATTCCAGTTTTACATAAATACCAAAACGTTTGATAGATTTTCAACTTAACCTTATCTTGTTCTGCCTTGATTGTGGGAGTGGAGATATCTGTAGCATGGCATTTAAAGTTCAAGAGAACTGATTGTAGATTGAAAGGATTAACCCCAAAATAATGCTGCTGTTACTATTACCTGGCATTTTTAGTAGACTGGCCTTTCAGATTCTGAAATATTTTAATCTCCCTGTAAGACTAATTGCATTTGAATATGGTGGCCCTGAAATTATTGTATGATAATTAGAAACATGTTAGTGGTTTAAATTGGCAAATCACTGTGTATTATTAACTGCTGCTCTGTTTGTTATGTGAATATTTCAGGTTGTTGCCTTGGCAAATGATGAATCGCTAAAGGGATAAATAATTTACTTTCAAGGCAGTTGGCGCCCCTATCCCAGTTAACTCCATGTTCCATAAAAATATTGCTATATCTTAATTGATTCTTTAAATTCTTTGATCTTGTCAGCACTTTCTTAAGTTAAGCATTTTGGTTAATTCTTATCTTAATCTGTCTACAAAAGTTCAGAAAATTATTATTCCTGAACAGTTTGCGAAGAATAGGTATTGACTATTCTTTAAATATTTGGTAGATTTGCCCTGGGAGACCATCTGGCCCTGGACTTTTGTTTGTTGGGAGATTTTTTGATTGCTGATACAATTTCTCTGCTTTTATGGGTCTGTTCAAGTTTTCTCTTTCTTCCTGTTTCACTTTTGGTTGTTTATACGTTTCTAGGAATGTATCCATTTCTTCCAGATATTTGTTGGGTATATAATTTTTCATAATATTCTTTTATAATTATTTGTATTTCTGTGGTGTTATTTGTGATCTTTCTCATTCATGATTTTATTTGGGACCTTTCTCTTTTTGATAAGTCTGGCTAGGAGTTTATCAATTTTATTGATTCTTTCTAAGAACCAGCTCCTGGTTTCATTGATCTGTTCTACTGGGTTTTTTGTTTATTTCTATATCATTTACTTCTGCGCTAATCTTTATTATTTCCCTTCTTTTGCTGCCTTTAGGCTTTATTTGCTATTCTTTTCTTAGCTCCTTTAGGTATAAGGTTAGGGTTGTGTATTTGAGATTTTTCTTGCTTTTTGAGGTAAGACTGTATTACTATATAGTTCCCTCTTTTGACAGCTTTTTCTATATCCCAAAGATTTTGGATTGTCATGTTTTCATTTTCAAGTGAAAATTAAATTTCATGTATTTCTAAATTTCTTCTTTAATTTCCTGGTTGACCCATTCATTCTTTAGTAGGACGTTCTTTAACATCCATGTATTTGTGGTCTTTCAAAATTTTTTTCTTATGGTTGACTTCTAGTTTCATAGTGTATTAGATCTTCTTGTTGGCTAGACCTCCTTCTTATGATATAGTACCCTTCTTTGTCTCTTGTCATGGTCTTTGATTCAAAGTCTAGTTTGTCTGATATAACTATTGCTATCTCAGCTTTCATTTGAATGATATTTATCCATCTCCTCCATCCCCCTTTCAATCTACAAGTGTCTTTAGGTCAAAAATGAGTCTCCTTTAGGGAGCATTTAGATGGGTCTTATTTTTTCATCCATTCTGATGCCATAGGTATCTTTTAATTGGAGCATTTAATCCATTTAAATTCAGAGTAATTATTGATACATATTAAATTAGTGCAACTTTATTATTTCTTTTGGTGTTGTTTTTGTGGATTTTTCTCTGTTCCTTTCTAGTCTTTGTCATTTTTGGCCTTTCTTTCTTATTCAAAGAGTTCCTTTTAATATTTCTTGTACGGCTGGTTTAGTGGTCGTGAACTCCTTTAGTTTTTGTTTTTCTAGGAAATTCTCTTTCTCTTCTATTCTGAATAACAGTTTTTCTGGATAGAGTATAATTGGCTGCATCTTTTTCCCATACAGCATGTTAAATATATCATGCCACTTTCTTCCTGCCTGCTAAGTTTCTTTGGAGATATCTGCTGTAACCTTAATTGTCTTCCCTTATAAGTTAGAGATTTATTTTGTCTTGCTGCTTTTAGGATTCATTACTTCTTTGTATTTTCTGCAAATTTTGCTACACTATATCTTGGTGTTGGCCTGTTTTTATTGATTTTGGTAGTAGTTCTCTGTGGTTCCTGGATATGGATGTCTATTTCCCTACTTTGAATCTCAGTTATTGCATTTTTTTCACTTTAGCCTGACTTGTTTTTAGATGTTTTATCTTTGCAGTAAGGGACTCCCTAATATCTTCTATGCTTTTCTCAAGCCAAAGAGTATCCTTATGGTTGTTGCTTTAAATTCTGAATCATGCATATCACTTATATCAATGTCTATAGCAGCATTATCAATAACAGCCAAATTATGGAAAGAACCCACAGGTCCATTGACTGATGAAATGAATTAAAGAAGTGGTATGTTTATACAATGGAATATTACTCAGCCATAAAAAAGAATGAAATCTTGCCATTTGCGATGATGAAGATGGAGCTAGAGTCTACCATGCAAAGTGAAATAAGTCAGAGAAAGACAAATACCAGACGATTTCACTCATATGTGGCCTTTAAGAAACAAAAGAAATGAATATAGGGGGAAAAAAGAGGGACAAACCATAAGAGATTCTTAATTATAGAGAACAAACTCAGGGTAGCTAGAGGGGAGGTGGGTGGGGGATGGGTTAAATAAGTGGCACTTATTAAGGGGGGCTAAGGGGGGCACTTGTTGTGATGAGCTCTGGGTGTTGTATGTAGGTGATGAATTACTAAGTTTTACTCCTGAAACTAATATTGTACTGTATGTTAACTAACTGGAATTTAAATGAAAACTTGAAACTACAAAAAAGAGAGAGAGAGAGAGAGAAAGTGAACAAACTAAAACTATGTACAGCAAAATTATATCAACCTCATACACACAGCATTAAGCAAAAGATACCAGACACAGATCAGTATATACCTTATTATTTTGTTTATAGAAATTTCAAAAATAGACAAAAGCCCACCTTTGGTGTCCAAAAGCAGATAGTGTGTACCTTGCAAGGATAGGAGTTTAAATGGCTTGAAATGAGTATGAGAAGAGTTTTTTGTGTGCTGGTAATGCCATTTATTGATCAGAGTACTTAGTACACAAATATGTATCATTTAGGAAAATTTATTGAGCTATATATATATATATATGATTTGGCTTCATTGCTTTTTTAGATATAATGACTCAGTTAAAAGATTCATCCCCTCTCTCTAAAAAAGAGAAAATTGATACATCAGAAAGTAACAATAGCCACTGTAGGAAGCTCAAATAAATCCAGCCTTTCTTGAGAGGACTTAGTAAGACAGAAATTTATTAATATTATAAAAATGTGAAGAATTATTAAAAATTTGACCTAATTTATCTATCTTCCTTTCTCCCTGTCTCTCTTTCTCTTTCTTTTTTTCTTCTGTCTATACTATTTGAGTTTTCTAGCAAAAACAAATCCAACAGGTTATTTAAGCATATACATATTATATATATGTATGATAATACGTATATACATAGATATACACACATACACATATACACAGAAATATTGATTATAAGGAATTGGCTCATGCTGTTATGGAGTATGAGAGGTCCCACCGTCTGCTCTTGACAAGCTGGAGAATAAAGAAAGCCAGTGAGATATCCCATGCCAAGTCTGAAATCTTGAGAACCAGGACAACTGATGCTGTTAAGACCCAGTCTGAGGACAGAAGAAGAGTAATGAATGAGTCGGGCAGAGAGAACAGATTATATAAAATATAATATATAGTAAGTATATTTTTACTTTACTCAATAATAACCCTGGCATTTTTTGAGACATCTTTTTAATCAGTAATTCACCGTTCAGCAATGTCAAATTTGTTACTTCTTTCCCCATATTGAGTTTCTAATTTTAGTTATGATATATTAAAATCTTAGATATTTTGTCTTCAAAAAAAATCTTCTTGTTCAATTTTCAGAAATCATGACTTTTCATTATAATTTCAATACCTCCTTTACATTTTAAGAATACTATAAGGAAACTAATATTCTATAACTAATAATTATCATTATTATCATCTTTAAGCAGTCTGGCTCATTAATATATTCAATGATTTTTTAAAATATTGTGTCCTCATATTGTTTAATTTTTAAGTGGTAGGAGTTCCTGGAGGTTGTCATTTGAAGATCATTTTTTCAGTATATTTGTTTCCATTCAGCACCAAAGATAACTACTGATGCAGGGCTACACCAAAATAAAATATTAACTAGTGTGTTTTGAACCACACAAGTAATATAGATCAGGTTCATATGGGCATATGATTAGGTATTCTTAAGGGATGATTATTTTGTTTTGTTCAACTGTAAGTAGAATTTGAGAAAGACATGTATTCTTTTTTTTTTTTTTTGCATCTTTTTTTTTTCTTTATTTTCAGCGTAACAGTGTTCATTGTTTTTGCACCACACCCAGTGCTCCATGCAGTACGTGCCCTCCCTATTACCCACTACCTGGTTCCTCAACCTCCCAACCCCCACCCCTTCAAAACCCTCTGGTTGTTTTTCAGAGTCCATAGTTTCTCATGGTTCATCTCCCCTTCCAGTTTCCCTCAACTCCCTCTCCTCTCCATCTCCCCATGTCCACCGTGTTCTTTGTTATGCTCCACAAATAAGTGAGACCATATGATACTTGACTTTCTCTGCTTGACTTATTTCGCTCAGCATAATCTCTTCTAGTCCTGTCATGTTGCTACAAAAGTTGGGTATTCATCCTTTCTGATGGAGGCATAATACTCCATTGTGTATATGTACCACATCTTCCTTATCCATTCGTCTGTTGAAGGGCATCTTGGTTCTTTCCATAATTTGGCGACCATGGCCATTGCTGCAATAAACCTTGGGGTACAGATGGCTCTTCTTTTCACTACATCTGTATCTTTGGGGTAAATACCCAGCAGTGCAATTGCAGGGTCATAGGGAAGCTCTATTCTTAATTTCTTGAGGAATCTCCACACTGTTCTCCAAAGTGGCTGCACCAACTTGCATTCCCACCAACAGTGTAAGAGGGTTCCCCTTTCTCCACATCCTCTCCAATTCTTACTCTGTTTAGGATGATTTTTCTCTGCAAAGTGCTATCCTTCAGGGTTCCAAGTTTCATGAGGGTAGAAGTGGAGTATCTGTCTAATATGACCCTAAAGTGTTGCCAATATTCAAGCTGTGTCTCTTCTACTCTAAACCAAACACCTGTTAAAACCCAGGCTTTATCCTACCAGATATCCCCAAGGAAAATGCCAGGGGCATAGCTCACCTCTCTTTTTGTAATAAAGCTTTCTTAACATTTGTGTAATTGATTTTCCTGCCATTCCAACCATGGAATAGAAAATTGTAATATATTTTATGGAGAAATTATTCAGTATGTTGGATCAAGAGGGTTTCCTCAGGAAATTCAGTCAGTATTTGCTACAAAATTTTTTTAAAGATTTTGTTTATTTATTTGACAGAGAGAGCTCACAAGTAGACAGAGAGGCAGGCAGAGAGAGAGAGGAGGGAAGCAGGCTCCCTGCTGAGCAGAGAGCCTGATGTGGGGCTCAATCCCAGGAACCTGGGATCATGACCTGAGCCGAAAGCAGAGGCTTTAACCCACTGAGCCACCCAGGTGCCCCAGCATTTGCTACAAATTTAAGCAAGTAGTCTTTCTAAATTTTTAAAAATGTGATTATTTTACCTAGGTGAGTAAAATCTTTCAGTAGATCACTTTGATTTTAGGATAAATTATGAAATACTGAACCTGATGTCTAAACCTGTTTCTCCTACTTGATCTCATGACATCCCGACTCACGCCCATGACATCAGTAAGTTTGACTTAAACACTTGTGTGTATACACACACACACACACACACACACATACATATATACATATACACATATATTTTTTTATAAATGTTTGAATGATTATTTACCAAAATAAAGGTTTCCAAATAACCCAGTATCAAAGGAAATGTCTACAATTGTTACAAATTTTTCTCCTAAATTTAAGAGTTTTAACTATCCTTCTCAATTGCCTGTTGATAAATACATACTGAATTTTAGCATTGCTGAAATGATTTCTTAAGTAATTATAATGTTCACAGTTATACAAAGGAATCTGTTAGCTGCTTGAATAGCTTCAAATTTAAGTTCTAACGAGAAAACAAATTAAATATTAAGAATAAGGGATAATGAAGCATTTTATTTTAGTTTTAGAAAGCATCTAATTTTAGTTTTAGAAAGTATCTAATTTTCTCTTCAAATAATATCTTACCGAACATGTCTTCAAAAGATTTTTAGCATGGATTTTTCTCAACCTCTTATGTATTTTCTCCAATATCAGGTTACAAAGTGTTCACACCTTATAAAAAGACATCTAAGGAATATTAGTTACCTTTCTTAAGCAGTGGTGTGCTTTAAAGCCTTTTTAGAGTTCTGTTATTCCTTGTAATTAATTTGGTCCAAAGGATGGTAAAAATATTTGGCTAATCTAAGCTACAGGACTTCATGTCATTTGGGTTACCTTTATTATGCAGCCCACATATAAGTAAACAAATTAAATTAAAAACAAATATCTTGTCAGAGAGAAAGATTATATATGCACACAAATTTTGTTTTTGACTCTTCATCTAAAATCAGACTACAAAGAAGAGCTGAAGTAAACCCTATAAAGGGCTTTCAGGCTAAGGGTGGAGTGGAACTGAGAGAATTCTTCTCCCAGGTAGTCTATACTTTCACCTAAGGAAGACAGGGGAAGGGCCACAGTCAGAAAACTTGAAATAAAGAAGTTAGGCTAAACAATATCTGGAGGCCCAGAAATCAGGGAGTGATATGAAGAGCAAAGACTCTACAACCATCACAAGTACATGTAGCAGAGCTAGAAATCAAGGAGAGACTTCCTACTTCTGAAAGCTTACAGCTAAACTTGGAAGCATAAGCAGATTTTAGAATTTCACCAGAGTTTAGATCCCAGATTCTGCTGAAGAAAAAGTTGTGAGCTCATATTTAAAATATTTAAAGGCATTGTGAACTGATTCTAGCTGAAAATTAAGTAAGCCTAGAATTAAGTAAACTGCCAATAAATTCTATATAAGAAAGAATATGACAGTTTATGGGGGTAAGTATTATTTATTTATTTTCTTGCAGTGCAATAAAAACAATAATAAAAAATTATAATGAACATACAGAAAAAAATCAGGAAAATTGTGGACCATGGTTGAGAGCAGCAATGATCATTATAAACAGATACTAAGATGCCCTAGATGTTGGGATTATCACATCAGATTTAAAATGACTGTAATAAAAATGAAAAAGGATTTTGTGGGAAAACATGAACAGATGGCCCACAGACACATGAAAAGATGCTAAACATCACCACTAATCAGGAAAATGCAAATCAAAACCATGATGAGATATCACCTCATACCTGTCAAAATGGCTAAAATCAAAGAAGAAACAGCAGGTATAGGTGAGGATGTGGAGAAAAAGGAATCCTTATGTACTGGGAATGCAAATTGGTGTAGCCACTGTGGAAGACAATATGGAGGTCCCTTAAACAATTAAAATAGAATACCCTGTGATCCAGTGATGGTACTCCTGTGTGTTTAACCAACAATACAGAAACGCTAACTGGAAAGTGATATATGCACCCCTATACTTATTGCAGCATTTTTTTACAGTAGCCAAATTATGGAAGCAATCCAAGTGTTCATTGATAAGATGAATGGATAGAGAAAAAGTGGTATGTACCTGTATATGTGTGTCTATATGCAATGGAATATTATTTAGTCATAAAAAGAATGAAATATTGCCATTTCCAATGACACTTATGGAACTAAAGAGAAAAATACCATATTTCACTCATATGTGGAATTTAAGAAACAAAATTAATGAGCAAAGGAAGAAAAAAAAGGTAAAACTAAGAAATAGAGTCTTAACTATAGAGAACAAAGTGACAGTTACCAGAGGGTGATAGGAATTAAAGAGTACACTTATCATGATGAACACTGAGTAATTTATAGATTTATTGAGTCACTGTATTACACACCTAAAACTAATATAACTCTGTATGTTAATTATACTAGAATTAAACAAATTTTTTTAAAAAAATGCATTTGGCAGTATCTGTGGAAATCACTAAACACAGGAAAAAGAGACATAGCTGAGATATCAGTACACAAGATAAAATCAAATACTTCAGTCTTTACATTTCACTCACCAGGAGGTAGAAAAGTAAGAACAAAGAACAAATTGCTAAATATCAAACAAATGAAAAAATGGGGACGTCATTTTATGAGGCTGTTTGTGTTCCCACAAAATTCATATGTCAAAAACTAACCCCCAGGGAATAATATTAGGAGGTGGAACCTTTGGGAGGTACTTAAGTTATGAGGGTTTAGCCCTCACGAATGGAATTAGTGCTTTTAGAAAAGAGTCCCCACAGAGCTCTCTAGTCCCTTCTACCATGTGAGGACACACTGTGGCAGCCTGTAAAAGTGCCTTCATTTGACCATGTTGTCACCTGATCTTGGACTTATAATCTCCAGAATTGTGAGAAGTACATTTTTGTGTTTATAAGTAATATAGTTTGTGGCATTTTGTTATAGGAGCCTGAACAGACTAAGACAGGCCAGCATAATTCATATACCAAAACATGAAAAGTAACACAAGGCAAAAGCTAGAAAACATTATTGTTCTTGAATATAGATAAAAAATTTCTTAAAATATTAGCAAATCAAAATTAACAATAATGAAAAAATAAGTAAGCTGTGTTATCTCAGAAATTTAAGTTTGGTCTACTTGTAGAAAATTAATAAATGTAATACATCAAATTAGCAGAATAATTGAGAAATTATGTAATTATCTCAGTAACTACCCCCCCGAAAACTTGAAAAATTCACACCTGTTATATACTGTTATGTAAAAAATAATACAATAGCAAAACTGTCAGCAAGCCTGGAATACAGGAGAACCCCCTCAGTCTGATAATGGCTATTTATAAAAATCCTAGTTAACACCCATAAATTTAGAACATTAAACACTTTACTCCTAAGTTCAGAGAGATGGCAAGGATATCTTCTCATGCCATTTCTATTAAACATTTCCTACATATTTTAACCCGTACAATAAGACAAGATAAACAAAACAATAAATATGAGAAAACAAGAGGCTCTTTTCATTTACAGAAGATGTTGTTTTCAGTGTTTAAATATTTTCTTTATACAAACTACTAAAATATATAAGGGAGTTAATAAGGTCACAAAACAGTATAGAGCAATCTATTTTGTTTTCATGTATTTGTAATGAAATGTTTTTAAATGTAAAATATGGTAGCATAAAAATCAAATGTCTAGGAATAAAATTTTTAAATGTGAAATGACTAATTTGGAAGTTACAAATTGTTACTGAGAGAAATTAATAAAAGATCTAAGTTAATGGGGAGAAGTATCAAGTTTGGGAATTGAACCGATTGTTAAGGTGACTCTTCCCAAATTTGATATGTAGGTTCTGGTGACATGTTTTGATGAAACAGACATAATTATATAGCTTATGTGGAAGTAATGAGGATATAGAATAGCTAATTCAGCTTTTCTTTAAACTGATTAGCTTTCTTTTAAAAAGTAAGTTTAAGGACTTAATTACTTAATTTCAAGAATTACTATGAAACTATAGAAATGAGAGTGTTATATTGGTGTATAGAATTACATAAGTGTAATTAAGTAGAAGGTCCAAAAACAGACTCTCACATATTTAATAAAATGATTTTGACAAAGATGTTAAATCCAATAGGGAAAGAAAAATCTTTTTTTTTTTTTAATTTTTTTTTTCTTTTTTACAGATTGAGAGAGAGAGAGAGAGAGAGAGAGAGATTACAAGTAGGCAGAGCAGCAGCCAGAGAGGGGAGGAAGCAGGCTCCCTGCCAAGCAGAGAGCCCGATACGGGGCTCGATCCCAGAGACCCTGAGATCATGACCTGAGCTGAAGGCAGAGGCTTAACCCACTGAGCCACCCAGGCGCCCCGAAAGAAAAATCTTTTTAACAAATTTTGAAATATTGCCTATTCACATTAGAAATAAATGAAAGTCTTCTATAACCCTTCAAAACATCAAAATAAATCATAATAAATCATAAAGCTTTTAGAGGAGAACATAGGAGTTTATTTTATTGGACAGCAAACAAAAAACACAGACTATAAAACAAAATGAAATAAAAAAATAGTCAACGACAAAAATGTAGATATCTATTCCAGCCAAAGAAACTATTCATAAAATAAATACAAAAACAATACTGGTGAAAAAAAAAAACAAAAAACAAAAAACAATACTGGTGGACATATATCACAACATGTATTTATGACTAAAAGTATCCTAATTATATATCATATACAAATGAATAAAAAATGATTAATAACAATATAAAATGGATAAAAGCTATGAGTACAGACTTCACAAGTTAATACACACAAATGACTTATAAGCATGTGAAAAGATGCTCAAGATAATCAATATGCACATCTAGATTAAATCCACGATGAAATACCACTCCAATGCGCCAGAATGTATGGACCAGAAGTTTTTGACAAAACAAAATGTTAAGGATCCTTTCATCTCTCCATTGCTGTTTGGAGTATAAAATTTTTTAAGTTTCTTATAAAATGAACACATGCCTACTATTTAATCTGGTAATTTAATTCCTAGGTACTTACAGAAAAGAAGTAAGAATATATGCTCAAGTAAACTCAGAGAAGAATGATAAGCCTTCTTTATAATGTGCAAACAGAACATAATGCCCCAAACCAGAAAAAACAAATAATTTTATATATCTATCTGATAAAATACTATTAAGCAACAAAACCAAACAAACAATAAAAGCAAATGCATATAAGCTCACATATATAGATACATGGAATATCATGGATGATTCTTGATCAACTGACACGCCATAGATTAATCTCAAAAATTTTATGATAAGAGAAAAAAGCCATAAAAAATAAGTACATTCTGCATGGATCCAAAGTCAAAATTAATCCATGGTGATTGAAATCAAATAATATGGAGAGGAAAGAGGCACCAGGGATCTTTCTGTGTGAAAAGAACAGACATGTACTACATCTTGTTTTGGGTGATAGCTTCATAGGTCTTTTAAAACTAACCTAAAGAGATGTTTAAAATCCATGCATCTCTTTTATGCATTTAGTTAAGAAGCAAATCTTGAATTTCTAAACACATAGAAGCTGAAACAATATAAAGACATACATAGGCAACAGCAAAGTTTCACACTTTTTGGTCACTGCTGATTTGTCAGACAGAATATCAACAAAAATAATGAAACATCTGCTTTGAAGAATGAGTTCTCTTATCTGATAGGGTACAAAAATACCACAGGATACTGAAATGATATTTTGTATAAAAACAGTGATAAAGACTGAGTGTCTGCTGACTTGCCCCTGAAACAGATATGTGTAAAAATATTTTCCAACTGGGGCGCCTGGGTGGCTCAGTGGGTTAAAGCCTCTGCCTTTCGCTCAGGTCATGATCCCAGGGTCCTGGGATCGAGCCCCGCATCGGGCTCTCTGCTTGGCAGGGAGCCTGCTTCCTCCTCTCTCTCTCTCTCTGCCTACCTCTCTCCCTACTTGTGATCTCTATCTGTCAAATAAATAAATAAAATCTTTAAAAAAAAAAAAAAAAAATATTTTCCAACTTATTTATCTGTTGTTTAAATAAAACCTGCTTAAAAAGTAAGTGTATTTTATATATTATTAAGTTAATAAGACTAGTTAACCTTCTAAGTCAATAGAGATTTTTTTCAACTGATAAGAGGGTGTGGAAGATGAAACTCCTCTGGTTATTAATTGCACTGCAATGTGGTTTTCCCAATAGGGTGTCTCTTCTAAGTAGCATTCTACCAGCTGCAACCCCTAGGCAATAAATTCTGAAGATGGATGTAATAGCTGCTTGAAAACAGGGCTTTACAAACTGAGAGATGTTATTTATTCTTTCCAGTATTCTGCTATTTGTGTGGTTGGCTATGTAGCTATCATGCCTTAATTCCTAGGTAATTATACCTTACACCTGATGCTTGAAATCATAATGAACCAAAAACCAGGGTTCTGATGAAACTGGGACCAAACTATTGTGCTAACAAGTAGCACAGTGGTTTTAAACTATAGCTGCCTATTACAATCAGCAGAGGTTTAAAAATAAGTAAATAAAGAGCCTGAGTTCCATCCCAGAAGAATTTAATTGTGATCTGGGAAGTCATCCTAAGGCATCACTAATTTTTAAAATCTTGTCAGTTGATTTTATTGTGCTACAAGGGTATAGATTTGATGGTACCAAATACTAAATGTTGATGCCTGAACCGTATCAGAGGATACAATAGGAGAGTAGACAGGTGGGCATAAGAGCCCAATTATTACTAAACCCAGCACAGCTGGGAGCAATAATCAGCTGACAGAGAACCACGATTGGCAGCCTAGAAAAAAAAGTATGGATAACCTTGAGCTACTGAAGGATGAAAACTGAAGAAAGTTATAGTGGTCTATAATTTTATGTACTGAACTTTTTAATTAATGACTTTGCTCTTCTGCACGAAGTGAGATTTTTAGCATGAGGAATGTTGCAAGTAGTGGTTTTCATTGTGCATGAAAATCATCTCTTATATAAACTGTAAATGAGGTCTTACTCTAGAAGTTCTTTCAAGTTGGTAGAACTCCTGAATCTGCTTTTTAAATCCTATTTATTCTGATGCAGTTGGTCCACAGTTTGTGTTTAGATAAATAGTGGTCTAAAGCATGAAGATGTTCTAGACAGAATAAATTCTGTGATCTAAAAAGGAAATGAAACCAATATCAAGTGGGAAAAATGTGAAATAAAGAAGAAAGGAAATAAGAAACTCTATCACTTGATCATGTCAAGTCTTTTCATGGAAAAAAAAATGAGTTCTTTTTATTACAGAAAAATAAGGAGGACTCCCAGGCAATATCAGCTATAAGCAGTAAGAAAATAAACAAGATTACATCTAACATCAGCTGTAGCATTAATATTCTGTGATTCAGTTATCTTTAGGTGATGTGTAGGGTTAGCCATATTAATTGGAAAAGCATTTCCTGTTTGTTTATATGTGAGGATCAATTGAATGATTCTAACTCCACATGATTTAATTCTCGATTCAAGAATGTGTTTTGTCTAGTTTCTGTGTTAACAGTGATCAAATGTGGTTGCAGTTAGAATCATTTGGGGGATCTTTCTGAAAACACTCGTATTTGGATCTCATGTCTAGGGACAGAGCTTGGGCATTGTCAAACTTTTAAAGTTCTTTGGATGACTGTTAACATGCAGCAGATTTTGAGAATGACTGCCTTAAGTTAAAGTTGGCTTATTAACATTATCACTGAACTAACTGAGAATTATGTATTAAGAATTGTTTTAAGGAACTGAACTACTAAGTGAGTCTCAGCTTCATATACTATTGTTAAATCACTGCATTACAGATAAACTGAATCTTTCTTACAGAAAAAAAAAATAGAGTAATTGAAACCAGTAGAGAATTATGATTGGAATTTTGCACAGTTTACCCCACTTCCCTATTTTTTCTCTTGCCGGTCAAATGAGTCTCCCTGAAGCCAATACTGGAGCATATGTTTGTTTCATTTTTCAACAGAAATACTTATATTGACCTACCTAGCACTTCTTTATAAGAGGTTTATAATAAAATATTTCAAAGGCATTCACAGATCTAAAGTCATATGTCAGTGATAAATAATAATTACCCTTTGTGTTTGACTCCCTACTCATTGATCAGACTGAAGGTCTATTAGGATCTTATGACTCTGGAGTCATTCACTTGCCAAATGTTTTAATAGAAGGTATTTTAAGGAAGCATAATTGCATGCAATCATGCTATTTCATTTTATGGCTATGGCCATAAAAAATATTTTGTTCCTGCAAAGTGACAGAAATAATAGTATGTTAATCCAAATAGGAGATAGATAGATAAATAGATAGATAAGATAGATATCTATATCTATATCTATATCTATCTATCTATCTATATATCATTTAAGGAAATAGTTTAATTCAAATATAAGAAATGAATAAAATGACTACATTAAAATATCACTTCTGAAGCCATACAAGTAAAAACATAATCTTAATAACTTGTGCAATATTGCAAATATTGTGCTCCTATTTTTATGAAGCCATAACAATAAATACAATTTTTGGGTTACATACAATTTATGCTTTCCTTGCCTTTTGATTCCAGATCTATTCACTGTAACACCAAGTTTTGGTTTTTGGTGTAGTCTCTGCAATGAAATCAAAAGCTTTAAAAGTAATGCGTAGTGTTGAGGCAGTGAGAGCAACAGACTGGAAAAGAGAGAGAAAGAGAAGTTTGAACTTCATATACTTCAGTGGCAAATTTCTAGGAACTGTTTGCTCTCCTTTTAAATGAATTTCTAGGCGCCTCGCACCTTGCTGGCACTGACACATTCCACGTGTCCTTTATCAGCTATGAAAATGACTAAACTGGAAAAATGAAAAAGTTTTCTAGTAGACAGTGGTAGTGTCTATTTCAAAGTGGACCACCCCTGCCCACTGATCTTGGAGGTGCTCACAGGAGGACCATTAGGGCAGTCCAGCTGGCTAGTTGATCATGGTGTTTCTAGAAGTGAAGTAGATAGCCCAGTAAATTCTTACTTGATCTGTATAAGCAGATAAGTTAGGTCTGGGTCAAATGAACAAAAGTTTTTAACTTGAATCATAAAAACAAAAAGAGTCAATCAGTTACCAGATTTGAGTCAATTCACAGGCCCAGAAGTTCTTGCATGAAGAGGAGGCCAGGTCTTCTTGAGAAAGGACACCAGTACACTACAAATAATTTATACTGTTAATCATTCTCTTAACTTTCCCCAGAGGGACCTATGACCTTTTGTGGGGGTAACAGTACATGGGGAAAAGAAAATAATCAGGACTTTCGGTGACTACTGGATGCTGGTTCTGAGATGACACTAATTCTAGGAGACCCAAAACATCACTGACTGGGATCTGCCAATTAATGCAGGCACTATGGGAGGTCAGGTGGTTAATGTAGTCTTATCTCAGGTCTATTTCACAGTGGGCCCAGTGGTTCCACAATCCTATTTGTGGTTATTTACATAGTTTCAAAATGCATAATCAGAATAGATGTACTCAGCAGCAGGCAGACTTCCCACATTGGTTTCCAACTTGTACATAATAGGACTATTATGGTGGAAAAGGCTAAGTGAAGTCCCTAGAATAGTCTCTACTGACGAATATAGTAAATGAAAGTAATTACCATTTTCCTAGAGGGACTGCAGAGATTAGTGACATGAGAAAGGACTCTGAAGTTTGCAGAGGTGGTGATTTCCACCACATCCCCATTCAACTTGCCTATTTGGACGGCTCAGAAAACAGATGGATCTTGGAGAGTTACAGTGGGTTATCATATACTGAACCAGGTAGCATCTCCAATTGCAGCAGCTATGACAGATGTGGTTTAATTGTTTGAGCAAATTAACACACCCCCTGATTACCTGGTATGTAGCTGTTTAGCTGGCAAATGCCTTTTTCTCCATCCCTGTCAGTAAGGTCCACTAGAGGCAGTTTGTTTTCAGGTGGCAAGGCCGAGAAAACACCTTTACTGTCCTATCTCAAGGATATAACAACTCTCCTGCCATACGTCATAATTTAGTTTACATGGATCTTTATCTCTTTTCCTTTACGTAAGATATCATATTGGTCCAGTCCATTGATGATATTATACTGACTGGACCTAGTGAGCAAGCAGTAGTAACCACTCTAGACTTATTGGTAAGACATTTGAGAGCTGAATTATAGGAAATAAATACAAGAAAAATTAAGGGGACTTCTACCCCAGTGAAATTTCTGGGGGTCCAGTGGTACAGGGCATGCCAAAATATCCCTTCTAAGGTAGAGGGTAAGTTGTTGTATCTGGCCCCTCCTACACCTAAAAAAGCTGTATAAAACTTCATGGGCATCTGGATTTTCTAAACAACATAGTCTTCACTTGGATGCGTTACTCCAGCCCATTTACTGAATAACTCAAAAAGCTGCTCGTTTTGATTAGAGCCCAGAATAGGACAAGGCTCTGAAACAAGTTCACGCTTTTGAACAAATTGCTTTGCCACTTCTGCCATATGACCTAGCAGAGCCAGTGGTGTTTAACCTATCAGTGGCAGGTAAGGATACTGTTTGGAGCCTTTGGTAGGTCCCTTTAAATGAATCACAGTACAGGTCCATTGGGAGCAAAGCCCTGAAATCACCCTCAGATAACTATTCTCCTTTCGAGAAGCAGCTTTAGGCTGTTGCTGGGCCTTGGTTGAGACTAGACCTTTAAGCATTGACCACTGAGTTATTATGTGACTGGAGTTGCCCATTATGAACTGTTACTTGACCCACTAAGCTATAGTTGGGTATGCACAGGCAAACTCCATCATAAACGGAAGTGGAATGTATGTAACTGGACCCAAAGAGACCCTTAAGGCATAAATAAGATGACATGAAGAAGAGGCTCAGATGTCCATTTTCCCACTCCTGCTACACTGCCTTCTCTCTCCAAGGCTGTATCTATGTCTTCATGGGGAGTTCCTTGTGAGGAAGGCTAGACTCAGGACTGTTTTACCAATGATTCTGTATAATACCCAGGCACCAGTCAAAAGTGGACAGCTGCAGCACCACCCAGCTCTTTTCTGGAATACCTTTGGAGGACAAGTGGTGAAAGTAAATCCTCCCAATATGCATAACTTCAAGCAGTGCACCTGGTTGTTTACTTTGCTTGGAAGGAGAGATAACCATGTACCAATTTATGTACTATGGCTAATGGTTGGTTGGATGGTCAGGGACTTGGAAGGAATATGATTGGGATATTAGTTACAAGGAATCTTGGATATACCTCTGTGAAAGGACAAAAAATGAAGAATTTGTTTTATATGTGAATGCTTACCAAAATGTGACCTCAGTAGAGGAAGAATTATAATTAGGTGGATAGGATGACATAGTTATATGGACTTCCACTCACCAAGGCCAATGTGGCTGTGACCACTGCTGAATGCCCACTCTGCCAACAACAAAGACCAACACTGAGTCTCCAGTAAGGCACCATTTCCCAGGGTGATTAGCCAGCTACTTATGACAGGTTCATTATGGTGGACTGCTTCTACTGTGGAAGTGGCAGGAATTTTTCTTACTGAAATAGAGATTTACTGTGGATATGGACTTGCATTCCCTAAATGCAGTACTTCTGACAAAGCTCACATCCATGGGCTTGTAGAATACATTATCCATTATCATGCTATTCCACACAGTATTGCTCCTACACAGCAAAAGAGGTGTGGCAGTTGGCTTTTCTCTTGGAATTCACTGGTCTTACCATGTTCCTCACCAATCTGATGCAGCTGGCTTGATAGAACAATGGAAAAGTCTTTTGAAGACTTGTTGCAATACCGGATAGATGGCAATGCTTTGCAAGCCTGGGGCAGTGTTCTCCAGAAGGGTATGGGTACTCTGAATTAGCAACCAGTATATGGTGCTGTTTCTTCCATAGCCAGGAATCACAAGTTCACTAGCAAAATTTTTGCTTTCTATTCCTGAGACCATATGTTTTCCTGCCCTAAAGATTCCGAAGGGAGGAATACTTCCACCAGGAGACAAAACAATGACTCTGCTGAAGTTAGGACTGCTGCCCAGCCACTTTGGACTCCTCTTCTTCTGAATCCACAGGCAAAGGAGAGAGTTGCTGTACTGATTGGGGTGATTCATCCTGACTACCAAGTGGAAATTGGACTTACACTCTACAATAGATGCGAAGAATAATATGACTGGGGTACAGGAGATCCCTTAGGCTGTCTCAGTATTACCATGCTCTGTGAACAAGGTCAGTGGAAACTACAACAACCCAGTTCAGGTGGGACTTCAAATGACCCAGGCTTGTCAAGAATGAAGGTTTGGGTCACGTCACCAGAGGAAAACCATGAACAGCTGCGGTGCTTTCTGAAGGCAAAAGGAATGAGGAATGACTACTGGAAGAATGTTGTTACAAATACTAGCTACAACCACATGACCAGTTATAGAAATGAGGGCTGTAATTATCATATTTCTCCTTATTTTGTTCTGAACATATTTGGATAGTTAGATATAAAAGATATTTTTTCTTGCTCTTATCCACTTATCATATAAGATATATAGAATTTTATATCATAATATTTAAGCATTATTAATACTGCATCATAGTATTTAAATTATGAGGTATCAAGAAGAATAAACAGCACTCACAGACTTTCCCTTCTCTTCTAGGGAAGATTTAGTGCACTTCAGTTGTATGCAGAACAGTTGTATTATGTTAGGTGGAACGATGATCTTATTATTGCCATCATTTAGAGATTAAGTATAGTTTAAGGAGATGTGCTGAATTGACAAGGTGTATGTAGACTTGTGATAGTTAATTTTATATATCAACTTGAGGGGGCACAGGATGCCCAGGTATCTGGCTAAACATTATGTCTGAGTGTGTTTGTGAGGGTATTTCCTGAAGACATTAGAATTTCAACTCACAGACTGAGTAAAGTGGATTGCCCTCCTCAGTATAGAGTGGTCTCCCCATTCCAATTCATAGAGGGCCTGAATAGAAAAAAAAGGTGGGGGAAGAGAGAATATGCTCTTTCTCTGTCTCCCTACCACTCCACCTCCCTTCATCCCCCCTTTCTCTGTGTCTCTTTCTTTCTGACTGTTTGGTCTACAATAGCAGTCTTATCTTGCCTTCTCTGCTCCTGCTTCTCAGGCTTTCAGATGGAGATGGAATTTATATCATTTGTGTCTGGTTCTCAGGTCTTTGAACTGTACCACCTGCTTTCCTGAGTCTCCAGATTGTAGAAGGCAAGACTGTGGGACTTCACACCCTCCATAGCCATATGTGCCAGTTCCTTATAACCTCATTTTAGATATATATCTTATCGGTCTCTTTTTCTGGAGAACTCTAATACAAGTGTGTAACCATTCTTAACTCTTGATCCTTTGAGTAAAAAAAAAAAAAAGTTCTTATTAAACAGAACAATCTGGGCATCTACAGGTGTTCAGTCGGTTAAGTGTCTGCCTTTGGCTCAGGTCATGATCTCCAGTCCTGGGATCGAGCCCTACATTGGGCTTCCTGCTCAGCAAGAAGTCTGCTTCTCACTCTGTGTCTGTCTCTCTCCCTCTGCCCCTTCCCACTGCTCATTCTCTCTCTCTCAAATAAATAAATAAAATCTTTAAACAGAACAGTCCTAACAACCTCTTCCTACTAGCTCTTGTCTTGAAGGAACCCCCTGCACCATGCTGCTGTAAATCATGTTGCTTGCCTTAGAACTAAGAGCACTCTGACTCCCACTGAGAGACAGGTGAAAGAGATATGCTTTCCTTTTGCATTTTCTCCTAAGCATTGTCTCCTAATACAGTGTCAAAGTAGTTATCTGATACTCCCTATTTTTTTTATTGTGTTTGATTTTTTTATGAATTAACTTGCAATTTTCCAGACATTTTCTTTATAATGTGTTTTCATGAACAACATTCTGAACATTCTAATTATTTTTAAAACATTTTGCTTTAACGTTTATATATTTTTTTCTTATGAAAATATCATACTTTTCTAAGGAAATAAAATATTCAAAAATGGCATAAATTTATCACCCCCCATTTTATAGAGTTTGCTCCTGTGCTGCAACTTAAAGTTAATGTCCCTTATGGTGCTGGGATGCAGACTCAAAGAACCACTATAAATGATGTAACTATTTCAAATAGTATTTAAGCACAAATTTGTTAGGAAATTAGAGAAGTCAGGGACAATTTTAAATGTGTGGGGGCACAGAAGACCAAAAGTGTCAGTCACGAATGCCATCAAGAGTTATCTTTTAACCAGGAGACTGATGTCATTTATTTTCTCATTTGTGTTTCAGTCTTCTACTGAGCCAAGGAGATTTTTATGACCTTCTCAAAACTAGTTTCTTTCATAAATCCAAATCTTATTTCAAAGTTTCACTTTATTACTTCATTTCCTTTCCTTTTTCTGGCAAGTGAACCAAATCCACAGAACTGCTAATGGAACTTTCTGAGGTCTTACGTGGAGTGTGATGAATTTAGTTCAACTCCTGTAACAACAAAAGAAAAATCTGAAAAAAATTTTATTGATAAAATAAAACCTAGCCTCCCCAAAATACAGTGTAGATGCAAAAATAATTTAAGAGTCAAAGTAATTCACCTATCTTGGCAATGTTGGGTAGGTGACATTTCACCAAATTCCTGTATCTGGACAGTGAAGGCAGAAGTTTAAGAAATAATACCAATTATTTAAAATATATAATCAACCTCAGTAAAGCATTGGGTTATAAATGGATCTTACTGAATGCAATTCAAGTGGTTGACAGACTGATAGATGTGTTTTCTCAATCTCTCTCTCTTTTTTATAGAGTTAGCATACAAGTAACTCTATCAATAGTTTGCATATTAGGGGCTTTATTCAAGAACTCAAGATTTCCCTTGATTAAGGAATGGAAGGAGAAGAAAGAGGAAGAGTCAGGGACATTGTTCATTTTTCAAATCAAAATCTGTACACTACATCAGAATCACCTGGAGGTTTTGTTAGACCATAGATTGTTGGGTCTCTACCAAATTTCTGATTCAGTAGGTTTCAGATGAAGCCAGATACTCTGAATATTAAACAAGTTTCCAGGTAATGCTAATACGCTATTCTGGAGATCACATTTTGAGAACCACTGCAAGAATATCATGGAAGATAAGTGGAAATTTTCAACACGATGTGATGGTCCAATGGTCAAATATAATGGTGTATTCAGAAATAGTAAGTACTGAGAACTGACAACTAGTTTTCTGTTCTAGTTTATTCCATTTCTTTGATTATCCTACAAATGAGTTAGAATTTAGTAAGTTCAATTAATGACATGAATAGCATTTTTAAAAGTTGCAAGTGTAGGGGCGCCTGGGTGGCTCAGTGGTTAAAGCTGCTGCCTTCGGCTCAGGTCATGATCTCAGGGTCCTGGGATCGAGTCCCGCATCAGGCTCTCTGCTCAGCAGCAAGCCTGCTTCCCTCTCTCTCTGCCTGCCTCTCTGCCTACTTGTGATCTCTCTCTGTCAAATAAGTAAATAAAAAATCTTTAAAAAAAAAAAAAAAAGTTGCAAGTGTATGTGTATGGCTAGGAAATTAATGCAGTAAATATAAATTGATTAAAGGGTTGATGGCAAAGAAAGCTTTGAAATGATAATTAAGGGTTTTTAGGGTCTTTTATTCTGGGTCTCCCAAGATAATGAACAAAATGATCAATTTTTCCCATGCCATGGTGATAATATAGAGAAAATGTTATCTTCCTAGTACTGGTAAAAATTCCATTGTAAAGAGAGATGAACTTTATAGGACTTGCCAGAAGCTGCAGGTTAGCACCCACACTTTATGCAGAGGAACTTACTGTAATAAAGGAGCAAGAAGGAGGGAAAAAATAAGGAACTTATAAAACGCAACACCCAAAAAGCAAATAATTCAGCTAAAAAAATGGGCAGAAGATATGAACAGACGTTTTTCCAAAGAAGACATGCAAATGGCTAACAGACACATGAAAAGATGCTCAACATCATTCATCATCAAGGAAATAAAAAGCAAAACTACAATGAGATACCACCTCACACCTGTCAGGATGGCTAAAATTAACAACACAGGAAACAATAGATGTTGGTGAGGATGCAGAGAAAGGGAAATCCTCTTACACGGTTGGTGGGAATGTGACCTTGTGCAGCCACTCAGGAAAACGGTATAGAGTTTCCTCGCAAAGTTAGAAATAGAACTACCCTATATTCCAGCAATTGCACTACTAGGTATTTACCCAAAGGATACAGAAATACAGAATCAAAGGGATACACACACCATTATATTTATAGCAGCATTATCAAATTATGAAAAGAGCCCATATGTCCATCAACTGATGGACATATATCAATATGGGATATACAGATACAGATATAGATATATATAGAGATAGATAGAATATAATGGAATATTGCTCAGCCATCAAAAAGAATGAAGTCTTGCCATTTACAATGATGTGGATTGAGCCAGAGAGTATTATTCCAAATGACATAAGTCAGTAAGAGAAAGACCGATGCTATATGGTTTCATTCGTATGTGGAATTTAAGAAACAAAACAGATGGACATGGGGAAAAAAAGAGGCAAACCAGAAAACAGACTTTTAACTAAAGAGAACAACCTGAAGGTTACAGGAGGGGAGGTGAGTAGAGGATAGACTAAATGGTTGTTGGTTATTAATGAGGGAACTTGTGATGAGCACCAAATTCAACACCTGAAACTAATATTACACTACTAACTGGAATTTAAATAAAAACTTGAAAAAAAAGAAGGAGGAAAAAAGAGCTGAAGAGGATTGTGAGGAGTGATCTAATGGCCTAGGGCCAGGAAAAGAATCACATCTACTAGAGAGCTTCCAGTGAAATTCTATGGAGATGTAATTATACTTCTCAAATATAAGTTTCAGGTGTTATATTTAGTGCTCATCACAAGTTATTTTAGAATAGATATAACTGGTCTTCTCATGGAAGCCAATGAATAAGCTAACCTGTGCATGTAGGTTTTGGCAGATCCAAGAACACTTAAAACTGATTAATATTGATATTCTAATGCAATAGATTAGCACATAAAATAACCTCTTTGTTCTCCTAATTTACATGTGATAAAGACTGAAAACTCACCATAGCACATACCCTCCCCAATAGAGAGGGCACGTATTGTATGGAGCACTGGATGTTGTGCAAAAACAATGAATACTGTTAAGCTGAAAAAAAAAAAATAAATTTTAAAGTTATTAAAAAAAGGGGGGGGGGGCGCCTGGGTGGCTCAGTGGGTTAAAGCCTCTGCCTTCGGCTCAGGTCATAATCCCAGGGTCCTGGGGTCAAGCCCTGCATCGGGCTCTCTGCTCAGCAGGGAGTCTGCTTCCTCCTCTCTCTCTGCCTGCGTCTCTGCCTACTTGTGTTCGCTGTCTGTCAAATAAATAAATAAAATCTTTAAAAAAAAAAAAAAGGACTGAAAACTTCTTCACAGTGATCAGAAAGTTCAGTCATCACTATTTTAGCATTTTGCATGAAAAATAAAATTTCCAGTATCTTCAGAAAAATCAGTGTATTTTCACTGAAGGGAACCTCATGGAAAACTAGAGTTTTTTCATAAAAAAATAAAAATAATAATAAATTTAAAAAAAAGATTTCCTTATGTTGTATCCAAATCCATCTCTTCCTAACTCTAAACCACTGACTTTGATCTGTTCTTCCTTCTAAGTTAGCATACATATAATGCAAATCTCTTCTCTCTAATGTTCTTAGAGACATTTTATTTGTTTGTGGTTCTGTTTTAATGTCATCTACTCTTTGAGCACCTCGTGTTTATTCAGTCATTCTTTGTGAGGGTTGTCTTCCATTTCATGTAGTAAAGGTAACTCATCTAAGCCAACTGAAGTTTGTCACTATGTTTGTCACTATTCCTCTTCTCACACTGTGGTGCTGAGAACCAGATGTGTTTCAGACAGTGCTAGGTTGTAATCCACATTTTGGTGTCCTCCCCCCTCCCTGCCTTACTGTTATCTATTCCTTCTTTCTCGAAACAGAATTTTCTTTGGGGAATCCCCTTGCCCCCAATACCTTTATGTATAGCTTAGGGGCACTTGGAAACAACTCTGATCACACAGGAACTTACCTGACTCTGTCGTAACCAAACAAAGCACAAGATTATCTGGTAATAGTGACTGGTCCAGGATATGCAGTTGATCCAGGCTGATCAAATGCAACTTAATCCTGGGGCTCTTTAGAAATATTGAGAGGAGAGAGTCTCTCTTTTCATGACCTTGGAGCTGTGTTGATTTAAGTCTGAGTTGCTGGAGGGAAACCATGTGGAGAAAGTCTGCTTGAAAATGAAACCCACACAAAAGAAAGCAGAGTCAAAAGAGACTAGTTAACATTAGAGTCTTTAGGGCTCTAGAGGGCAAGAAAGCAGCTCAGCTACAGGAAATCGTGTATTTTCTCTTTCTACTTAAGCCAATTTTGGTTGAATTTTTTTAGTCCTAATTTAAACAAGAGTTAGTAGAATCAGCATAAGGTGAAGAATGCTGGAGGCATAAAGCTTGGGAGTCCTGCTTCTATCCTAAAATTTTCAGGTGGTAAACTTTCAGTGGAGTTCAGTAATAATTTCATTCCATCTACTTAGAGACTGGTTGTTACTCAGAGTCTGAGCACTGAAGCAGTAGCACCAGCCTCCTTACCTTGGAGCTTATTAGAAATGCAGAAGCTCAGCCTGCCCTCTCCCTATACCTGTTGAATCAGACTCTTTGTCTTGAAAAGATACCCCACAAATTCTGTATGCACATTACCCATTGTTTGAGAATCACTGCTATGGATTTGTTAGATCTTGCCTGTCTTTCACTCTGGCTATTGCTTCTGCCTGGAATAATTTTCCCATAGGTTCCTGCATCTCTAAACTTCTTATAAGTTTTTCTCAAATTTCCAATGAAAGCTATTTTTTCCCTCCCTCCCTCCATGAGAATGTGAATTCCTTGAATCAGAAAGCTTTTGGCTGCTCTGTTTTGTGATATCCCCCAAACATCTAATGCAGGTGCCTGGTAAATAGTACGAAATAAGTATTTATTGGACTAATTGATCAAATTCTCATACCTGTAAGAGCCACTTCATTGGCATCCACTTACCTCTTGGACATCACCTTATATTACTCTCCCCCTTTTTTGGTTCTGGTTTAGATATACTGCTTTCTTTTTTCTTCTTTAAATATGCCAAGCTAGTCCTGTTCAGGGCCTTTCTACTTGCTTTTCCTTTCTCCTGCATATTCTTTTTTTCCTCCCCCCATACTCTTGCACATTCTTTACCCAGATCTTCATATGTTTTCTCCTCTTCATCATTCAGGCTACAGATCAAATTTCATCTCCCCCAGAAATGCCTTCTCTGACAGACTTCAGTCAACGTTACCATCTCTCCAGGAAACCATCCCTCTGTATAATAGCCCTGTCCAACAAAGAGTCACTATTGTATCTGTTTAAATGTTTCATTTTACTAACAACTTTACTGAGATATAATTCACATGCCATTGAATTCATCCTTTTAAATAAAGTGTGGTCAATGTGGTCTTTAGTATAATCACAGAAATGTATAATGATCACTATCAATTTTAGAACATTTTCTTTACTCCTAAAAAACACCTGTTTCATTAGCAGTGCCTCCCTAATTTCCCCTTTCCCAGCCCTTAGCAAACTATTTTTATTTTGATTTGCCTTTTGTGAACATTTTACTTAAATAGAACCATACAATAAGCGGTTTTTCATGACTGGCTTCTTTTATGCAACATAACATTTTTAAGGTTCATCAGTGGTGGTGTGTGTATTACCTTGTGTTTTTATGGCTACATAATATTCCAGTGTGTGGATATTCCACATTTTGTTTATCTGTTCTTCAGTTGATGGACATATGGGCTGTTTTTCCTTTTTCAATATTAAAACTAATACTACTTTGAACATTCTTGCACAAGTTTTTGTGTGAACATAGGTTTTCAGTTCTTGGGCGTTTATACCTAAGAGTAGAATTGCTAGGTCATGTGGTAACTGTATGTTTAATAATTTCAGAAACTGTCAGACTGTTATCCAGATTCTTCAGGCAATGTATGAGAGTTCCAATTATCATTATTCTCTATCTTTTTAATTTTAGCCTTCCTAGTATATGTGAGATGGTTTCTCATTGTAGTTTTCCTTTATAGTTCCTGATGACTAGTGATGTTCAGCATTGTTTCATGTGGTTATTGGCCATTTGTGTATTTTCCTTGGGGCAATGTCTATTTAAATATTTGAAAATTTTTCAAGTGGGTTATTTGTCTTTGTATTACTGAGTTTATATAAGAATATATATATTCTTACCAGATAGGTGACTTGAAAATATTTTTTGTCGTTATGTGCATTGTCTTTAACATTCTTGATGGTGTCCTTTGAAATACAGAAGTTTTTACTTTTGATGAAATCTGTTTATTCTTCTGCCATTTGCACTTTTAGTGTTATATATATTTAAAAATCATTGTTTATTCCTAGGTTATGAAGATCTACCCCTTTGTTTTCTTTTAATAATTTTATAGTTTTAGTTCTAACATTTAAGTCTATGATTAAGTTAATATTTCTGTATTGTATAAATGAGGGATCCAACTTCGTTTTTTTGTGCACAAGAAGTGTAAGTGGTGCTATATTTGGTACTTGTTAGTTATATTGAAAGTCTCCTGTACACAGGTGGGAGAAATTGTGGGGTTCTCTTACATTTTCAAAGGCCTTTTGTATTAATGATCTCATTTTATCTTCATAGCAGTTTTGATACTGGTTGTATTATC
The DNA here is from genome assembly GCF_922984935.1 of Meles meles. NCBI lineage: Eukaryota > Metazoa > Chordata > Mammalia > Carnivora > Mustelidae > Meles > Meles meles. The sequence goes on along the minus strand of NC_060075.1, from coordinate 25,949,749 downwards.
CATATTGTTACATGTGGACACTGGACAGAGAGGTTAATTAGCTAGCCCGTGAACACTGAGTTACATACAGGGGGAGTTGTTTTGTAGCATGTGTTGGCTAGCTTCCAGCCTTTTAAAAGACAGCATACTGTATAATTTGCTCTATGCATATCAGAATAATATGTCACTTGATTCTAAGTTGTTGTATAATCAAATAGCCACCATTTTTAATAACAATTTGTATCAGTTTATTTTTTAAAGACTTAAAATCCTTACTCATATTAGTAAGATCCATCCAGACTTCAGAAACAAAAAGAATGTGAAACTATTGTCAGCAATTTTCAGTCAAAGAAGATAATAGATGCTTTTTTTCTGATTGTGACCAAATTGTATATTAATATTTTGCCAGTTGAATTCTCTGGGAAATAGACAGGAACACTTTTTAGGAGTTCAGACTTTTACTGGATAGTAACACCTACGAAATAAAACAGGAGGAAGCATGATTGGGCAGGCAGAGTCATCGTGCCATTACACAGACATGATGAACTCTGTCAGCACATTGAGGAGCTCTAAAGAAAAAAAAAATGCCTATTAGAGAAGTCTTGCTTTGGGTGGAAATGACTAGGCCTTTGTGGCACCACCTTGTTTAATCATTAGCTGGGGGCCATCCTTGGAAAAGTGTAAACTTAGCTCAAAAATGAGGGCAAGTATAAAGAAAGCTAACAGTTAGAGACTTCCTGGTACCCACATTCCTAGAAACTGGAATGTAAAGGAGAATCTTGAAGGACAATCTGAATGATGTATGTTCATGTCTGTCACACACAGTCTGTCATAAAAATCAATATTTTTAAGCATATGTAAATCATTACACTGTGGAATTTGCATATTCTGTATAGTCACAAATACCCAAGAAGTTCATCACAATATATACTCCTTTAATTACAGATAACAAAAATGATCATTTTCTGACAGAGGTTTTCAGCAAACTCAAAACTCAACAGATAGGTGTTTATGCATTTACAATCTGATGTTAATTACCTAAATGTTTGGATCTTCTCAACTTTGGTCACAGAACTTAATTTATATTCAGTAGGCCATTTTCCCTAATAAAAATTGGAGACAAAGTAGCAAAAGTTAACATATTTCAGTGAATCTAAACCATTTCTAATTTTAAGATGCAGCACTATGTACTAAGGAAATGACCAAGTAAGCAATGATACAATTGTATTTTGTGACATTTATTTTAAGATGTAATGAGATTTCAGAGATATCAACATGAGAAAAAAATGCTTATTTTGCAGAGTCATAGAAATGTGATTTTTTTGTTGTTGTTGTTATATTCCCGTTGGTGGCTTTGCCTCAGAAAGAACCAGTAATCATTCATTCCTCTGCCTAGAAGAAAAGCCAACAATATGTTGGAGTTTCTGGCTTATGTACAGATCAGAACTATACAGTCTTACCTCCTTTTACCCCTACTACACTTGCCCTGGCCCGTGTCTTATTTTCTTGCTTCCACTATGTAAAAAAATTCTTGACCACTAAATATTCCTGCTCTGTTATTAGTTAGCATGAGCTAACATTTCATAGCTTTCAGAGCCCCACATCGGGCTCTCTGCTCCTTGGGGAGCCTGCTTCCTCCTCTCTGCCTGCCTCTCTGCCTACTTGTGATCTCTGTCAAATAAATAAATAAAATCTTAAAAAAAAAAAAAAACGACTTTACTCATGGTAACTATTTATGGCATGAGTGGGGCTGTGCTCAACATATCATTTGGGGACCTAATAGAATTGATAGAACTCTACCATCTTGTGATGGGGACATCTTAACATGTAACTTCCAGAGAAAGGTGAAGTTCCTCTTCTTGTTACCAAAGTGGTAGGTTCTTTTCCTACTCAGTACCATTTGCCAAACGGCCAAATAACAAAACAGTATTTGATGGCTAGCACGTAATTCAGTGGCTAGAGAATGGAGCAGGGGAGCTCATGCTCTAAAGGCACCTTCTCTGGGATTAGATTTCATGGTCAGGGTTTTATGGGGTTAGGGTAATTAGGGGGGCTGGCAAGTAAACTGACCTCAGAGTTTTTTGGGAAGGGGGAGGAATCAGAGTCCCACTTCTTTTCTTTCCTTAAGTGGGCACAGTTGGATCTGTTATGGAAGTGGTAGCTATGTTTTCTATTATTACAATTAGATGATAATGATCTCAAGGTCATCTGGAGGGTTAGCAGGTTGTCCAAACTGGATTGAACCTGTCAAAACCTGGGTCTTGGGGGCTTATTTGGAGCTTGTGACTTCTGGCATCTGGCCTTAGTTTTTGGTGGCAAGTAGCACCTGTAAGCACGATAGAAAATTGGGTTTTTGTGGCTTGTTAGTGAGTCCCTGGTGACATTTTGTCTCAGCCAAGAAGACAAACATCACTTCAGCTTCCATTTGTTTCTTAAAACTAATCAGATGGCTTCACCTGAATGCAAAGGGCCTGAGAGTCAGTACTTTCTGCTCTTGGTACATTTCCTATCCTTTCACAACTCTCTCAATAATCTTCTCAACCCAGAAAAGATAAAAACATGTTTATAATTTCTAAATAAAATGTTTATTAATAAATGTCTAGAATCCCCAGTTATTTGAAGTAAGTTATTAAAGTAAAAAAAAAAATTGCCTATCTTTTCACAAAAGTTAAAATACTATCTTTTTACATTTTTCTTTTATCCTATTTTTATACATTTTCTTGTATTTTACCATACTCATAATTGATGACACTATAACTACAGGTATTGCTCCTACATCTAATTTAATCTTTAGTAATAGTCTCCTTGTTAGGACAAGATCCTAGTGTACAATCATATTTTTTTTTAAAGATTTTATTTATTTATTTGACAGAGAGAGATCACAAGTAGATAGAGAGGCAGGCAGAGAGAGAGAGAGGGAAGCAGGCCCCTGCTGAGCAGAGAGCCCGATGTGGGACTCGATCCCAGGACCCCGAGATCATGACCTGAGCCGAAGGCAGCGGCTTTTATTTAAAGACTACTTAAGCTCTTTTAGGTCTCTGTTGTATCCCTACTTGCTAATTGAGATGATTACATTTGGTGTTGACCAAATTTTCAGTGTTATACTTAAATAATTCAAGTTGTTCAATACAAAATATACCACTTTAATCATAGTGGGATATAAAACAGGACACTTCCTCTGATGTATTAATTTACAAGTAATTAAAATTTGGTGTTAACACAGTGGCTATAATGGATTTACCACCCTCATCACTAACTCTATAACCTATAAATTATAATTGTGAACAAAAATATTCTCTACTGTTATTACCAGTGTTTTTTATTATAACTATTAAGTTCTAAAATATAATTTTGCATCTTTAAGTCTTAATGGATAAGTGAGCAGGAGAACTGACAATATGTTCATGAGGACATTCTGCCATACTTACTGCTGTAAACAATGGGCTGGATTCTACTTCACTGCATTATATTCTGTAACCTGGTTGACTGCCTTTAAAAAAAAGTTAATAGATTAAAGATAGGTAAATCTCTCTGAACTAGTAGTAGAAGTCTTTCAATTCCTTTAGCAAAAATACATTCAAATCTGTATTAAATTGTGGCAAGCAAATCATTTTAATTTGAGATGAAGTAGAAATTGCATTTACCTCTTTTTTTTGTATTACATAAGTTGCAGATGTACTATATTATAATTCAAATTCTGTATACACTGCAAAGTGATCAACCCCAAAACTTTAATTACTCTCAACCAGTAAGCACCAATGACCAAAACTCCAACCACTAAAGAAAATAAAAATAATAATTAGAAATATTAAATCTTTATTCATTTACTCTAACAGTTTTAATATGAAAGCTCTTGGAAGCAAGGGGCCTTTTATTTGAATACTTTTGGAGGCTGCTTTCAGGCAAACAGAAGGGAGAATTCCATTTGTCTCCACACCTAGTTGTCTTCCCCCCTTTAAAAACAGCCCCCACCTACTACCCCAGGGCAGACAGCCACTTCTCAGCTGTCCTGCCTGCTGTTCCTTGCGGTAAACTTCTACCTCAGTTGTTCTGTCTTAAGTGAATCCTTTTACCTCTGGCTCCACTGGCTTCCATCTTCACATATTGGTGAATTGAAACATAATGAATTATAAAGCCAGGCATATCTAGTTTCAAATTTCAGATCCCCAAGTTGTGTAATTCAGGAAATTACTTCATTTGTTTTGTTTTGTTTTTTTCCTCTAAGATTTCATACCTTTTAATGTTTGGTGGGAATAAGATCTAATTGTAAACAGTTTCTATGAAGATTAATTTGGAAATTTTTAAGAAAGACACAGTGGCACAAAATGAGTTTTGGATAAACTTCTTTGCATTGCATTCTATATTTGGAATTTATGCCTAAATTCATAATTCTGTAGCATTTTTTTTAAAGATTTTATTTATTTATTTGACAGACAGAGATCACAAGTAGGCAGAAAGGCAGGCAGAGATAGAGGATAGAGAGATAGTGGAAGGGAAGCAGGCTCTCCACTGAGCAGAGAGCCCAATGTGGGGCTCGATCCCAGGACGCTGGGATCATGACCTGAGCCGAAGGCAGAGATTTAACCCACTGAGCCACCCAGGTGCCCCAATTCTGTAGCACTTTTATCTGTAGAGCACTACAGAGAAAGAAAAGACTTGGGTGGGTCTTTGGACATATAATAAATATAGACAAAAGTTGGAAAGGTTGTCTAACCCAAAGAGTAATCATGTAGAAAAAGAAGCCTTCCAAATTCAGCACCCATGAAATAAACTAGATGTTGAAGTATCATTAATATTGAGCTTTCCTAATTATTACTCAGATTTATTGGTGTGTATAGAAAGGCTGCTATATGCAAATGGATTACATACTTGTAAAACTAAAATGTTATTAAAATATACAGGCCTCTTAACTTCTTATGCAGAAATATCCATTCATGTAATTCACAATTCTACAAATACTTACTGAGCATGTGTGTCCCAGGTCAACAAACACAACATTATGATTAGGTGTTAGAAGGCTGGGTGATACTGTTTCAAAACTAACAGCCTCAGACAGTGATTTTGTGAGGATGCCAAAAAAACCACTTACCATTCCCTTTAGATTCATTTTATCTAAAGGAGTGTTACTATATCATAACCACATGCTTATATTCTACACACCCGTTTTATGAGCAATAGGCAAATGGCAAGGGTTTTTGTTCCTGTGGTTAATGTGAACATTTATGAAGTACATCTTCAAGTTCTATTACCCATGTATTTGGTATAGTATTTGTAACAGACTGCAGTAGTAATCTGATTCATTTAAAAAGTCATTTGTCCTTTTACTAAACTGGAAATTAAGTTAAACAACAGATTGAATAAAATAGTTTAATTATCCAAGAAAAGCATTTTTTGAAGAACCCAGATTCTTCAGTGTCAAGTAACTTAAATATTTCCATGTTTAGGAAAGATATTATATTTCAAATGGCCTTATTTTATCTGTGTTAGGAAGCATTATAGTTCTTGAGAGCACAGAGTTTTAATTTGGTTTGGTAGAAGAGGATTCAGTTCTGGAGCATATTACTTAAATTAACAGAGTATCAGTTTCTCATGAAAATGTAACTATTAAAAAGGTTTGTATAACACATTATTTGGAACACATTTGGTAATATTTGGTAAGCACTATTGGTGCTTTTATTAAGTATTTTATATTGTCATTTATTTTATAGTATTTAGTTTTCCGCCCACTTAAAGGGCAACACTGTTACATTGATATTAGAAATTTGTTTCTGTAAATGAGTAAAGGTGATGATAGTCATTCTAGTAAATTCTAGATGTGATCAGTGTGCTCATTTACCTCAAATGAGACAGAATTTTTATTTGTTCTTTTTCCATTAGCAAATTTTATTAGACATAGTAGTTGATGCCTCTTTAGGACAGGATTTTGAAGAACTGTATTTACCTTTTTTTTAACCTGTCTACATACAGGTATTTACCGGTCTACATACAAAGTAAGGGAAATTGAACTTCTGATTCATTTCATTTTAAATTTGTTAATAGTATTTCGTACAGTCAGCTTTTTTTACATGAGAAAAAGGATTTAAAAAGCAAATTCATTACAACTGTATTCAGAGACCTATGGCTTCCTGTTCTGCACTACTAACATTCCTTTTTATTAAAAAAAGAAGAAGAGGAAAAAAAGAAAACAAAAGAAAAAGAGAAAAAAAAAAGTTTTTTCTTTTCCTATGGCCCTGACAGTCACTGGAAATTATCTGTTTTTTCTATGGAGAGATACCTGAGATCCCCTAGCCTAGGTGACTCTACCTGCCAAGTCTGTCTTTCACAGCATTTAGCAGACATGAAGCAGCAACATGACTCTATCCCCTGAATCAGTTTGCTTTAGAGACAAGAGAGGATTGTGATTAGATGGTAAAAGTAATTAATTCATCGTATAGTATTTAACTTCATGATAGAATATCAAGAGCTCTAATAGTAAGAATTCTGAAATTCTGGACCTAAGGGAAGAGTTTGTAATTAGATGTCTTCCTGAAATATATGGAAATATATGGAAAGGAAGGAGGGATTTGAATAAATAGGATGAAGATGACTGCTACTAAGTCTTAATTCTATGAGTTGCTTTAATGCATTTCATGCTATAAATGATAAATAAGTTCTGTAGTTATAAAATATCTTTAGTCCTAATTCCAGATATTGGTGAAGTGTTTTAATTGTGTAGATGAGTGCAATTCAGCTTTAGTGTGGCAATAGTAAGTTTGGAAAGCTACATTTTGAATGAATAGATGAAATATTAAGTATTTGGAAAGCTATGAACAAGAAAATACATGCTGTATAATAGAAATGTAAGATACAGGGGCGCCTGGGGGACTCAGTGGGTTAAAGCCTCTGCCTTCGGCTCGGGTCATGATCCCGGGGTTCTGGGATCGAGCCCCGCATCAGGCTCTCTGTTCCACGGGGAGTCTGCTTCTTCCTCTCTCTGCCTACCTTTCTGCCTAGTTGTGATTTCTCTCTGTCAAATAAAAAAAAAAAAATGTGAAATACATGCAAAAAATGTACTATAGATAGTTTCTACACAGAATAATATTACATGTGAAATGTTAAAAAGTAGCAATTTCCTACAGAGGAAGGTCTCCCATTTTAAGTAGCAATTTCCTACAGAGGGAGATCTCCCATTTTTAAGTAATAATAATAAGTATTATTATTAGAATATTAACACTTGTCCATTATGTAAAAGAGACCTCATGCTTTAAAGTATACTAGAATAATGAGATTTCTCAGTTTCTGTTTTATTTAAGATAATAATATTGCCTATCACAGATAAATCTATAGAAGACTAAGGAAGAATGATCTCATGTGAACTATGATGACTGTTTTTGAGAATGAAAAAAGTACTAGATGTCACAATTAGGTTTAAAAGGAGAAACATAGGCACCTGGGTGGCTCAGTTGATTGCATGACAGCCTTCAGCTCAGGTTATGATTCTGGAGTCCCCCAGCTCATGGGGAGTCCGCTTCTCCCTCTGACCTTCTCCCTTCTCATGCTCTCTATCATTCTCTCTGTATCAAATAAATAAATAAAAATAAATAAAAATAAAAGGGAGAAACATTTGCTTAGGTGAGTAATATTAAGGGAGATTTAAAAAGGATAAATTTTGAACCCTTACAGCAAAATATCTGAAAAGACTGACACTGTTTTTCAATTATGAAATAAACTCCAAGAACTATTTAATACTACTGTGCATAAGGAAAATTAAAAATGATGGACCTGGATAGGCTTATTTTAAACTATTTTTGTTACACTATTTACTCATCTTCAAATATTAGCGATCATGATAATTTTGAACAAATATAAGTTTTTATCCTTACTTACATTTTGAATGGCACTGTCTTTTCATGAATCGAAAGATGGAATGTATAAGTAGTCAGAAGCCAAAGAAAAAGGCCAGCATGGAGGCATATCCAAATAGTACTACAAAAGATTGTGAAACAAGTGTGATTTGGAAATGAAGCCAAATGAAATTAGTATAGGATGGGTATAAAAAGCTATGGGTTTCTTGAAAACTTGAAACCCTCTGCAGGATCACAAGTGAATTAGTTAACACAATTCTTTAAAATCTTTAAAAAGTGGGTGGCTCAGTGGGTTAAAGCCTCTGCCTTCAGCTCAGGTCATGATCCCAGGGTCCTGGGATCGAGCCCCGCATGGGTCTCTGCTCAGCGGGGAGCCTGCTTCCTCCCTTCTCTCTCTCTGCCTGCCTCTCTGCCTACTTGTGATCTGTCTGTCAAATAAATAAATAAAATCTTTAAAAAAAAAAAAAGAATGTCATTTTGGGGGCACCTGAGTGGCTCAGTCCTTAAGCATCTGCCTTTGGCTTAGGTCATGATCCCAGGACCCTGGGATCAAGCCCCACATCAGGCCCCACATAGGGATCCCTGATCTGAGAGAAGCTATTCTCCCTCTCCCACTCCCCCTGCTTGTATTCCTTCTCTGGCTGTGTCTCTGTCAAAAAAATAAATAAAATCTTTAAAAAAAAAAAAAAAAAGACCACCAATGTAATGAGTAGTTGGATGATGATAATGGTGATGATAATGATAATGATGGTGATGATAATGATAATGATGATAATGATAATCCTGAGATATTACAGAATCTGGAAATAGTAAAAGTGGTTCTGAGAGGGTCCTATGTGTGTTTTCTTAATCCCACAGCAGATTAAAGGTGCTGTGGGATTAAAGGTGATAAATTTGATTTTTAACAAATTGACAAGAAAGAAAATATCATATATTCTAGTATACATTTTAATAAATTGAGAGTACTGTATATATCTGGTGACCAGGAGCAAGTTCTGGGCAGAAGACAAGAATTAAATAATTTTATTAACTTATTGAAGTCCTTTGAGTAAGTAAATTCATTTTAAAAATGTCTATGGAGACTAAACCAGTTAAATGACAAGGAAATTTGTTTTGCATGATAAGCCAGAAAGTGATGCTACAGATCTGGTACATCAGACCTCTAATTCCATTGTGTTATGATTGTCTTACCTCAGTTCTCCTTAAAGTGTTTGTTTTAGATTCAGCTGGCTCTCTTCCTCATACACTGGCAGCACCAGGAAGGAAGCATGCTTCCTTATTCAAATCTGGGATAGAAAGAGCAGGAGCAAAGAGGAAAATGTCCTCCCAAAGAACAGAGTGAAAATTCTTTGATTCAGCTGTAATGAGCCATGTTAGTTTACATGCTCACTCCTGAGCCAGTAGCATTGGCAGCAGTTTGCCATGTGTGGAGTCACTTAAGAATGAAATAACCATAGATCTAGGGATGGGCGGTTGTCTTTGCCTGAGTTAAGTAAAAGAAAGCCGTTAACCTGAACAAAACCAGATTCTATTAAGAATAAAATGATAAATACTTGGTAGGCAGCTAATAATGAATACCGCAGGTAAGGAAATTCAAGCTTTGCTGAGAGAAACCTCAGCAGTACAAAATGAAAGGATTGGCAGAGGAGAAGGAATTTCTTGGTGATACTGAGAAGAAAAAGAAAACTGTGTGTAGGGGAGGAAGGAGAAACAAATGAGGTACTCTGAAATCTAATGGAGGAGAGATATTTTATGAGGAGAATGAGATGCAGAAATTTTGGAGACTTTGGGTTTGACGCTGGGCTCATAATTCTTCAATGTTGCAAAATACCTACCTAAAGCTAGCTAATAATATTTATAAATTTAGATTTTGTTTTTCATCGCAGAATTTTCCAACAATCATATTGACCTTTAAAACTACAGTCTTCTCCAGGACGCCTGGGTGGCTCAGTGGTTAAAGCCTCTGCCTTTGGCTCAGGTCATGATCTCAGAGTCCTGAGATCAAGCCCCGCATCGGGCTCTCTGCTTGGCAGGGAGCCTGCTTCCCCTCTCTCTCTCTCTGCCTGCTTCTCTGCCTACTTGTGATCTTTGTCAAATAAATAAATAAAATCTTAAAAAAAAAATACAGTCTTCTCCAAAATCCAGTGTTTTCAAAACATAGTAATTAAAACCATACAAAGCATTTGTTGAACTCTTGATCCTTGATCTCTGAAGACTGTGTTTCAATAGTTCTGAATAAGACTCACGAACCAGTAGGTCTGATGCACCCAGTTTCAGCTGATTAGTCAAGTTTGGAAAGTTCTGTCCTACATCATGGAAACTTACTATTTATTGAATAAAGACCTATAAATCTTTTTAAGCACATGAAAAGAGTGAGGAACACAATATTGATCAATATAATCAGGTAATATTTTTAGGAAAATAATATTTCTGTGTTTGTAATATATAGACTCTGCATAATCTTTAATAACCCATTTCTTTTATGCGTGGCAAAAGGAAAATAGGTTGAAAATACCCAGTACAATGTGGTACTGTATTTAGAAAGAAAAAAAGACAGCCGCAGATATTGACCACCATCAAAAACTTAGTGAAAATAGGCACAATGTTTTTTGTTGTGTTTTGGTTTTTTTTTTAAACTTTGTGCAATACCAAGATAAAGCTGCACCTGGCATTCTGTTTAGACTTTATCAATCAGAGTACACAGAGGGATCGGGGAAGTACGTGGAGGCAACAAAGTAAAATCAGGAAAAACATGGCAGAAATGCAAAGGAAATGATTGCTCAGTGAGGACAGGGTGAAAAGGTTAGAACTTTAATGTCTTGAAATAGAAAAATAGAATTGTGGTTGGATCATATAATATAGAAGAATTAAGAGATAGGACCTTAAAATGTGAAGAAGTCTAAATAAGACCTCAAATTGTAAGTAGTATGTTACATACCAGGCAGTAAACTCAAGAACACCCTTTACTTAGGAAAATGGTGTGCACTGAAGTTACAGTTACAAAACAAAAGGTTTAGAGAGCTTTGAGGGTGAAAGATCTAGTGTGAATTCCGTCTGATAATATGGAGTAAATACCCTCATTTTGGTCTAAAACCAAGCCCTTTTTTTGCCTCACACACCATTTCCTTATTCCCTCAGATCAGGGGCATTCCAGTATTTCTCCTGCATCATTTTTTTCCATAATATATATCTCATTTCCATCAATATGTGACTGTGTTATTGTTTTGTTTATAGTAAATAAACACTTTTCTAAAAATTAGCCTCGTTGAGACTATTCCATTTTTCTATGGCTTTTAACAAAATTTTTATGGAAAAAATAATAGTAAATAAGGAAGGAAGAAACTTTTGGAGGTGATGTATATATTTATGGAGTAGACTATGGTGGTTTCAAGGTTGTATACTTCCCTCCAATCCTATTGTGTTGTATACCTTCCAGCTCTTTGTATGTCAATTGCACTTCCATAAAGTGGCTTAAAAAAAGAAAAAAGGGGCGCCTGCCTGGGTGGCTCAGTCAGTTGAGAATCAGACTCCTGATTTCCTCTCAGGTCATGATCTTAGGATCGTGAGATCCAGTCCGATGTTGAGCACCTCACTAGGCATGGAGCCTGTTTAAGATTTTCTCTCTTCCTCTGCCCCTCCCACCACTCCTGAACTCATCTCTCTCTTAAAAAACAACAACAAAAAAAAAGTTAAAAAAAGAAAAGAAAGAACTGTCTAAATTCAGTCATTCCTCACCTTTTTATTCTCTCAATTTTTAAAATAAACATTTTAATTGAAGTATAACATACATACAGCAAACTGCATGCATCATTGAGTGTTCAGCCTAATGATTTTTACAAAGTGACATTGGAAGTGTAACACCCAAGTTAAGCAAAACAAAACAAAACGAAAGCCCTACTCTGTCCACAAAAACTCAATTCTTACACCATCTCAGTCACAACCCACCCATAAGACTGATGAATCACAGACCTGTACCCCTGAAACAAATAATACATTATATGTTAATTAATTGAATTTAAATTTAAAAAAGTTTTACTCTACCTAGTGATTATAAAGATACTTGCTAATGTTAGCTTCTACAATATTTACTATTTTACCTGTCACAAAGAAATCCATACCTGGAATTGGTATATTTGTGGATTTTGGAAGGAGGGGCTCAAAGTTATTTTTTTAATGGCTATTTAACTTGTTTTAATTTATTAAAATGACTGTCATTCTCCTACTGCTCTACAAGACCAACTTTGGCAGAAATCTTTATGTGCTGCATGTATGTATAGGTGTGTTTCTGAAGTCCATGTTGGTTACAACTATTTGTATAGCCTTGTGACCTTACTAAAATGACACAACTAAAATTTTGTAAGATGTTTTGATATCTGTTTGGAAAAGTTTTGCTCTTTTTCTTCACTATCTTACTGTGTACTGTTGGCCCATTTCATTTGCATATAAATTTTAGATTTGACTTGTCAATTTCCTTAAAAAAACCCTCCAACTTTTCAATTTCTTTTAAAAAATTCCAAAATTGAGGTTGAGATTATATTAATCTATAGATCAATTTGAGAGGAACTGATATCTTTACACAGTAGTCTTCAATGCATAAACATGAGCTATTTAGATCTTAAGTTTTGCTCAGTTACACAGTTTATCTAACTAGAGATGTACACAATTTTCAATCTATTCCTTTGCAAAATTTATGGGTATTTGATAGTATATTTTCATTTGAAATAACTTTTTTCCCTAACTGCTTGTTGCTATCAAATGGAAGTACACAATTTTTTTCTTATAGTTTATTATCTGTATTGACATAAGGCTCTTGGAGGCTAAGGTTTTTATGAGCTGACAGTACCATATGTCTGTGGGAGGGAAAAGTGTCTTAAAAGAGACAGATCCCATCAAGAGAGAAACCAGGAACTTGTTTCATCATTTTCTTCTCTGATGCTTCTTTCAGTTGCCCCTTTCTCCAGAAGTCATTTTAGTACATCGTTGTAAACATTAAGAACAATTCTGAGCTTGACCCATACAGAAAATGCTCTTATACATACCAACAGCATAGAAAGCTGTTACTGTATGTCATGCTGCCACTGATTAATTTAAATCTTTCTCAATTACTAGTGTTTTTTTTTTTTTCATTGACACACAGTAGAGACTCAATGTCTATGCAAAGTGAAAACAGCTTAGGTTGCAGTGGAATAATATTTACTAATGAAGATTCCTAACAAGGAAGACTCCTTGATGTGGAATTCAAAGATGCCTGCAGAAGACTGCTGTGTTCTATGAGATACATACTTAAAAACACAATTTGTGCTATTGTGTTTTGGTTATGCATGGTATTATTTCATACAGACTTAAGAGTGGCAAAATTTATAGTATGATACATAAAATGAGAGAAAAATCTAATTTCTATGGGCAGCAAAACCAGATCATTCTATGCAGTCACTGCTTTTAGACATCAGCCACTCTAGCAAGAAATGAGCAGGCAGCTGTTAAAAATTGAGTGTGAATCCCCTCCAAGATAAAACAATCTAATTCAGTCTCTTGTGGCCCCTCCTGTAGAGGAGCCAGATGATTACAGAGGAAACCAGAATGGAAAACAAAAGAAACACAGAAGAATTAAAATATTTTGGAGAAACACGTGGAAAAACAGTGCTCTATTTCTGCTTTGAAGAAATAAAGTAATGTAAAAATACCCTTTTATAGATATGCAGATACAGTTTTAACAAACTGTGTCAATTGCTTTCAGTCTCTAATACTTGTTATAGTGTACGTATTTGCCAATTCTAAATCACAAAAATATAGTATGTGTTATGTTTGGATAGTAAGAGACATTTGGTACTTTTACAGAAGAAGGATGAAAAGTTAGAGTGGAAGCAGAATAGGATTTTGTTAATGTAGTTTCATCACTGTGTACTTAGCATGTGCCTGGCTCTTGGATAAGTCCTCATTTAATTTCTACACAAATCCTTTGATTTGTGCATTTTCACCCCCATTCTACATATGGGCATACTGACATTCAGTGATATTAAGTGATAGATGAAGGGTCTTGTACATTAGGTGATGTACATTTCTGAATTGATACATTCTTTTTCAATAATACAGAGAAAATGTTGTATTGTTCTCCTTCCCTCAAAAAGTAAATGTTAGTATATAAACACAGACCCGGTAACACAGATGCTTTTGTAAACCTAGAACAGTATTTGGAGGAGGAAAATCTTATGACATGAGTAATATTAATAGTGAAGTCCTAATCCATTTAGTCCTTTTATTCAGTGTAAATGAAGGGTTACATGTGTTGTAAAATGCAATAAATCATTAATGAAATGTGTCCCCGAGTCACTTCTGGAATTACACTGGCACTAAGATAAAATATTTCATAAATGAAAAGAGATGCAGTTTTCAGGATATACATTATAGTAATAATTCTTAGGTTGATATACAAAAACATGTGCCATTTCTCTCTGTGCCTATTTTCCTGCAATTCCTGTGCCCTCCTGTCAAAACATTTTATTATTCACCTTTGCAAATCATGTCACAAATAATGTAAACAAATGTCCAGAATGTATTATAAGATGAGCGTTGAATATTGAAATAAATTTTCCGACACTATCATTGTTTCCATATCAAACAAGAGTGGTCAGAAAGCTATGTAAAGTAGTCACCATTAGAGAATTTGACATGAATAGGATTTTATTCATTAATTTTAAAACACATCACTTAATCACACTGCTATATAGTCCTAATCTCTTAGTGCCTAAGGAAGTAGTGTAAGGTGGCAGTGTTGTTGCTTTAAGATTAATCTGTTAGGAATCTCACTGCTTTATTGAGTATTTTTTTTCTTTAATATTGAAAAGAGAAGAGGGAGAATTAAAACAGAGTTCAATCACCAGTGACTATTTGCTAACCCCTCTGTATTTCCTTCCCCCTTTGATATTTTTAAACACTATGATCCATTATATGGAATAATATGAAAAAATAATAATTATTGGAACATTCTTAATGTCTCAGATGTGGTTAGTGAGTTGGCAACTGACCTCAACAGCCAGAGCAATTATTTCTTTTTTTTAAGGTCTTCTAATCCCTTCTCCTCTGAAATATCAGTGAAAGTTACAAGTTTTAGCCCTGATAAGTTTTAGCCCTGATAATTTCCTGAATGTTTAATGGGTTACTTCAAAACTGAGCCTAAGTTCTGTGATGTTAGTGTAAACGTTTAATAATTTTAGAAATAAATACAGAAAGAAAATGTTTTAAGTATGATGACAACAACAACAAAAATGTTCAGAATCTCCTGTATACCAGTAGTCTAGGTTCTTCAGCTATCACTAAATGATAAAACAAGGACAGTGTTTTTCTCTCTCAATAGAAAGAGACAGTACAAATTCCCCGTAATGGGGTTCTAAGACCTGGAAGGTCAGCATCTTCAGAGCTTGTCTGGGTTAATGATTAAATGTTATATTACACTGAAAACCATGAATTAACAAGGAAGGACTACAGAGAGAGTATAAAATAATCTGGTTGGAAGTCTACTCCATTTTTGTAATAAGTCCTTTCTGAAAATAACAAAATAGCAGAGACTCTCAAATTAGAGTAGCAATGGTTTTTAGTGCCCCTTATGAACATAATATATGCACATAATTAGTTTTGTATATGGCCCACAATTTGGACTGTATTAATCTAATCTAGTCCATTTTCCTTTAAGAAAAATGAAACTGGGGGCGCCTGGGTGGCTCAGTGGGTTAAGCCTCTGCCTTCGGCTCAGGTCATGATCTCAGGGTCCTGGTTTTGAGCCCCGCGTCGGGCTCTCTGCTCAGGCGGGGAGCCTGTTTCTCCCTCTATCTCTGCCTGTCTCTCTGCCTACTTGTGACCTCTCTCTCTGGCAAATAAATAAAATATTAAAAAAAAATAAGAAAAAAGAAAAATGAAACTGAAATTCAGAGTGCCAGTTGTATAACTAGTCAATGGTAACATTTGGGCTAGAATATTTATTTTTCATATCTTATTCTCATGTTATTTCATCTGTTTATTTTGTAGATTGGCTATAATACAACATGAGAAATGTTAATATGTTATAAATTTAAAGCAGTATAATAGTTAGCTATAGTCTTTTACGCATTAACATATTTAAGGATAAAGATGCGTATAAAGGGGGCACCTGGGTGACTTAGTGGGTTAAAGCCTCTGCCTTCGGCTCAGGTCATGATCCCAGGCTCCTGGGATCGAGCCCCGCGTAGGGCTCTCTGCTCAGCAGGGAGCCTGCTCCCCCCTCTCTCTCTGCCTACTTGTGATCTCTGTCTGTCAGATAAATAAATAAAATATTTTTTAAAAGATGCATATAAAGTAAGATTAACTTGAAATAATTCACGATAAATATGATGGTATCTTAAAAGAGTGGTGTGGCAATGGGGAGAAATTCTTAGGTTTAACAGTGCTCACTATATTGGATGTGAACAGCAGTTATGGGGAGTAAAGAGACCATATGGTTGTTCAGGTTTCCCACTTGGCCAATTGGAAAGATGCTTGCATGATTATTACAGATTTAGAATACAGGACTAAGTTAGGTAAGAAATGATTCATTTTGTATTTGCATTTGAGATATGCATATGTGGGTAACTTAGTACATTTGGAAATCTGGGTCTGAAACTCAGGGAGAGAGATGTGGGCCTGAGACTTAAATTCAGATTTAATTAGTATATGGATTATAATTGAACCCACAGATTGGGAGGATGAGATGATGGCCACCTGAGACATATCCATTATGAAGTTGAGTGAGAAGCAGATATCAACAAAAAGGATCACCAGATTTAAAAGTCAAAAGCAAAGAAATGAAAATGAAAAAAAAAAATCTTGCAAAACAAGATTGCATTCTACAATTTGAATGCAGCTTAGAGACTGACTAAAAGAAGAACTGAAAAGTGTCCATTGGCTTAATCACAAAGATATATCAATGAATTTCATGAAAACATTTTCTGTGCCATGGTTAAGTAGAAGCCAGGGTAAGAAAGGCTGAAATGCCGGTATGAGGTAAGGCAGAGAACAGAGAAACTTGTTGGAGGAATGTGATCCTGAAGATGAAGAGATAAAGAAGGTGATGACTGACTAGTAACACAGAATCAAGTGTGGCACCCATGAGAATGCAACTCTCATACCTCCTACTACCTGGAGTATAACTGACAAAGAGCTCCAGCTACTGTACTTTCGAATCCATTACAGTGCTTACACCAAGGCCATACTTCCTAAAAGCTTCATCTGACCAACACGAGTGTGAGAAATACGAAAGTAGCCCTTCTCTGGGCCACAGGGGCAAACTTGGGTTTAAGGACTCCTTGATGACTTTGTCGATTTCTTAAATTGTACAACTCGCACCCTACATTCTCTCCATCTCTTCTTCACTAAAGATCATATTGCGTCACTGTCTGACCGGTTCTTTCAGTCTTCGCCAGCTCTTTTCTTATTTCCTTTCACATAAGCCTTTCGTCAAATAAAATCTGCGCACGTCTACTCCATTGTGTCAGCATCTCAGAGGATCTGACAAGCACATCAGGCAGAGGGCTGTGGAAGCGCTTGTTTTCAAATTCATTTGTAGGTAGAGAGACTGTTTAGGGGGAAATATTAGAACATAAAGATCCTTGGGGTGCCTGGGTGGTCCAGTCGTTAAGCGTCTGCCTTTGGCTGGGGTCATTTCCCAGTGTTCTGGGGATCCAGCCCTACGTAGGGCTCCCTGCTGGGCTAGAGGCCTCCTTCTCCCTCTCCCACTCCTCCTGCTTGTGCTCCCGCTCTCACTGTGTCTCTCTCTGTCAAAAATAAATAAATAAATAAAATCTTAAAAAAAGAAAAAGAGCATAAGGAATCTTTGTGTTACCAACCAAAGGTTCAGAAAACAAAGTTGCAGTTTTGAGAACGTAATGAGCTAGGGAATAGGAAGAGATTATGTTTGGAAGAGACATTGCAGTCCACATGGTGAGAAACTTCTGAGCAAGAATAAGCAGGATGCTTTACTTACTAGGCTGTGATGAAGGAGATGAAGCTCAAAGAGCTTGTTTTCATTAGGTATTATTATTATGGTAAGAATACTTGACATGAGATCTGCCTTTTACCAAATTTTTAATTGCACAATACAATATTTTAAATGAAGGTACAATGTTATACAGCAGATCTCTAGAATTTATTCATCTTGTGTATTTGAAACTCTATGTAGTTGAACAGGAACTTCTTATTTTTCCTCCAGCCCCTAGGAACCACCATTCTACTCTATATCTCTGTAAGCCTGACTATTTTAGATACCTAATGTAATGGGAATCATGCAGTATTTATTCTTCTACAGCTGGCTCATTTCACTTAGCATAATGTCATCTGAGTCCATCTAAACTGTCACAGATAGCATTACGTTTTTATAAAACTACTTCGAACCATCTCCTAGTAGATGTAGGTTTGTAGCAGGGCACCAGCTGTCAGATGCTTGCTGTCTTGGCCATTCTGGCAAAGGTCCTAGTCATCAGTTTCCTTCAAGTATAAAACAGAGGTTTGTGTGGTCAGATGCCTGGTTGAGGATCTAATAATGGTGGGGAAATGGCTGTGCTAGGCTCTGGGCATGAGGTGGAAATGGGGGCAAAGTCTTAGTGGTAGAGAGCCTAACATATAGGCTAAAGAAGAAACCTCACTGATCAGAAGTAATACAAATACAGGCCTGTGAATGTAGTTTTATTTAATATTTTAACCCATTATCATTAGTGTCAGTAAAATGTAATAATTCAAAATATTTAAAAGAAGATCTTATTTGTGTGGATTTTGAAGCAGCAAAGTATTTTAACTTGGGTTAAAATACATCTTTTAAAAATCTTTCAAATAAAAAATATATATATTTTTGAGGAAATTTTAGACTTCCTTGGTCAGAGAATGGGTACTAGAGAATCAAAACTTTTGTTGAAAACGTGTTGCTCTCAGATTGTGATGAATTAGCTGTTTACCATTACTAGCCCTAAAAGTGATCCATGTTTAGAAAGATCAATATATAAAAATTCCAGACTTAGCCATTTTAAAGCAAATATTTCTGTTGAATTTTGTGCTAAATGCTGTTAGGACGCAGCACGCATTATGGAAGCTTGTGGATCAGCAGTCTGCTGTTTCAGACCTCTAATTAGGAAAATGATGAAACACTAAATAGTAAAAATAAAGCTTAATTTCATATCATAAGTGAGTGTTTAAATTGTCATCTCTGAAATGGTATCTCTTGGTGACAGAAAGGAGTGACTATGCATTTGAGATGAGGGGAAAATTAAAATAAATAATTACCATCCAGCTCTCTGTTTGGTTTGAATGGATTCAGTGATTTCTCTTTATTTACTTACAGTTATTTTGAAGTTCCAACATTCTCTAACTTCAAAGATGCTGAAGGCATGGTTTTTGTGTAGTTGCATTTTTAATTGCTTGGGGAGTGATTATTATTAAATGGGAAAGCAAGTAGCCACATTGTCTTCAACAAATGGAATTTCCCTATTCTATTTCATGTTGTTGTTGATTATTTTTAGAATGCAGGAAACCTTTTGATTTTTCTATGTTAAACATGTATCTAGCTACTTACTTAGTTTCCAAGTGGATAAAACTACTTTGTCTGTTGTTTCCTATGTTTTACTTATATTGCATATGATTAGAGTGGCCAGCATGATTTCTGCCCTTGGAGATTTACTTCTGGCTTAATGCAAAGTCATATTCTTTAATACACAAAGCTTCTTCAAGGGATGATTATGCAGAGATAAACACCCACAAATTTTATGTTAAATAAAAATGTATTAAATGGGTATGTATAATAATTAAAGTTATGGAACTCAATTTTTCTTAAAGATTTATCGTTTCATTGTCCAAATCGTATTCCCTAAAATTTGCACTGCAATTTTATCTCATAACTGATTTTTTAAAAACTCAAGTTTCTTATATAGAAAACAAGGCATACATAAATAAAAATTTTGCATGACTTTTTTTCTTTAAATTTTTTTCTTTTTTTTTTAATTTATTTTCAGCATAACATTATGCATTGTTTTTGCACCACACCCAGTGCTCCCTGCAATACGTGCCCTCCCTATTACCCACCTCCTTGTTCCCCAACCTCCCACCCCCTGCCCCTTCAAAACCCTCAGGTTGTTTTTCAGAGTCCATAGTCTCTTATGGTTGGGGAGGGGAGGCGAACCATAAGAGATTCTCCAGTTCTTTAAGGTGTAGGGACAGCTGGTGTATTCTGGATTTTTCCATTTTTTTGAGGGAGGCTTGGATGGCTATGTATTTCCCCCTTAGAACCACCTTTGCTGTATCCCATAGGTTTTGGACCGAAGTGTCTTCATTCTCATTGGTTTCCATGAATTGTTTAAGTTCATCTTTGATCTCCTGGTTGATCCAAGCATTCTACACAAGGTGGTCTTTAGCTTCCATGTGTTTGAGTTCCTTCTGAACTTTTCCTTGTGATTGAGTTCCAGTTTCAAAGCATTGTGATCTGAGAATATGCAGGGAATAATGTCAGTCTTTTGGTATCAGTTGAGTCCTGCTTTGTGACCCAGTATGTGGTCTATTCTGGGGAAGGTTCCATGTGCACTTGAGAAGAATGAGTATTCTGTTGTTTTAGGGTGGAATGTTCTGTATACGTCGATGAGGTCCATCTGGTCCAATGTTTCATTCAATGCTCTTATTTCTTTATTAATTTTCTGCTTCGATGATCTGTCTATTACTGAGAGAGGTGTATTAAGATCTCCTACTATTATATTAATGTATTCATATCAACATGACTCTTTATCTTGATTAATAGCTTTCTTATGTAATTGGGTGCTCCCATATTGGGGGTATAGATATTTACAATTGTTAGATCATCTTGGTGGATAGTCCCTATAAGAATTATGTGTGTCCTTCTGTATCTCTGACTAGAGTCTTTAGTTTAAAATCTAATTTATCTGATATGAGAATCGCTACCCCGGCCTTCTTTTGAGGCCCATTGGCATGAAAGATGCTTCTTCATCCCTTCACTTTCAGTCTGGGTGTATCTTTAGGTTCAGATGGGTCTCTTGTAGACAACATATGAATGGGTCCTGTCATTTTATCCAATCTGCAACCCTGTGTTGTTTTATCAGCACATTTAGGCCATTCACATTGAGATTGATTATTGAGAGACACGTTTTTATTGACATCGTGTTACCTTTGAAATCTTTCTTTCTGTAGATTGTCTCTATATTACTGTTCAATGATATTTTTAGGATTTTTTTCTCTTTTTTAGAACCCCCCCTTAAAATTTCTTGTAGTGTCGGCTTGGTGGTTGCATAGTCTTTTAAGCCTTGCTGGTCTTGGAAACTCTTTATCTCTCCATCCATTTTGAATGTCAGTCTTGCTGGATAAAGTATTCTTGGCTACATTTTCTTCTCATTTAGTACCCTGAATATATCTTGCCAGCCCTTTCTGGCTTGCCAGGTCTCTCTGGACAGGTCTGACGTTATTCTGATGGGCTTTCCTCTGTAGGTAAGGAGCCTCTTTGTCCTAGCAGCTTTCAAGAGATAGTATCTACAATTATGATTTTTCAATTTTACTTTCAGGTGCCTAGATGTTTTTTTAGAATCTATAATCTTGGGGGGAGACCTTTCTGCCTCTAGTACATGAACGCTGGTTCCATTCGCGAGATTGGGAAAATTTTCATGTAGAACTTGTTCCACTATATCTTCTAGACTTCTTTCTTTCTCCTCCCCTTCAGAGATTCCAATAACTCTGACGCTGGAATGTTTCATGGCATCATTTATTTCCCTGATTCTGTTTTCGTGGCTTCTAAGCTGTTTGTTCCAGGCTTCCTCTTGTTCCTTTCTCTCTAGCTCTTTGTCCTCCAGATCATTAATTCTATCTTCTGTCTCAGTTACTCTAGCTTTTAGAGAATTTAGATTAGATTAGAACTCATTGAGAGCTTTGTGAACATCATCCCTGTTGGCTTTCAGTTCTGCCCTAACATTGTGAACATCATCCCTGATGGCTTTCAGTTCTGCCCTAATCAATTCCATTTGGTCATCCATGGCTTTCTCCAACCTAGCTATTGCCTGGATAATTGTTAGCCTGAATTCCTTTTCCGACATATTGTCTGTGTTGATAGCCATTAGCTCTGTTGCAGAAGGCCCATCCTCTATATTTTTCTTCTGTTGGGCATTCCCTCTCCTTGTCATTTTGGTGAGAGATGACTGAACGGATGTAGCTGGATGTATCGACTGTGATGCAGTCAAGGTGCACCCTGGAACGCTTCTGGGCAATCAGGATTCCCATCCAAATGAGAGAAAAAAGAAAAGAAAAAGGAACAAAAAAAAAAGAGAGAGAGAGACAGGAAAAAAAGGGAAGATAAAAGAGAAGGCTCAGCCCAAATGGGCTCCAAAGTAAGATTTATGAAGTATACAAACAAAAACAGACAACAAAAAGATTGATAAAAGTATATGACAAGAGAAAAAAAAAATATATATATATAAACAAAAAAAAAAGGGAAGAACCTCATCAAAAAGAACCCCAAGCATAACATATATATACTACCAGGACAAACACAAATGCACAGAAACACTGGTGGAAGAAAAAGATGAGAGAATGGTTATAAATTCTCAGTGTTAGTGGGGAAGGTTATTTTGATTCTTCCTGGATGTATCTTGATATCTTTGTTAAAGGACCAACTTTCCTAAGATAAAGAGGGGTTAAAAATTGGTTTACCTATAGGGGTAGCATTCATTGGGGAAAGGGGGTTACCTTGAAGTTTAACTCTATATGAATATTAGAAAATAAAAATATAAAAAAAGAATAAACTAAACTAAATAAAAATTTTTAAAAATTAAAAAAATAGAAAAGCAAAAGAAAAACACAGGTGTATGTATCAAAAATTCAGGTTAGAAGGTTATTATGGAATTTGATGTATTAGACATCTCACTGTGATGGTGAATAGGTTAAAAAAAATTATGTATATAAAAAAAAAAAATGAACCAGAATAGTGGCAACGAGTTAAAAATAAAAGTTGTATCTGTGAAATAGTGATGGTTGTTCTTTTGTTGTCCTTTTTTTTTTCCTTCCTTCCTGGTTGGTTTTCTGGGGGAGGGGCCTGTCACATCGGTTTTCCGTCATGATGTTCCCTGAGTTAGGTCCTCCAGTCCCCCTCAAGGGGGTGGGCTCTGAAGAAACTGGTTTTTTAGGCTTTTGTTCTCTGGATGTTTTTATGTTTGTTCGTTGTTGTTGTTTTTTTTTTTAAAGATTTTATTTATTTGACAGAGAGAGATCACAAGTAGATAGGCAGGCAGAGAGAGAGAGAGGGAAGCAGGCCCCTGCTGAGCAGAGAGCCCGATGTGGGACTCGATCCCAGGACCCTGAGATCATGACCTGAGCCGAAGGCAGCGGCTTAACCCACTGAGCCACCCAGGCGCCCTGTTTGTTCGTTTTTTGTTTTTGTTTTTTTTTTCTCTCACCTTGACAGTTTTTGATGGTTTTTGGAGGTTTAGAGGAAAGCAAACTGCACCCCGCCCTCCCTCTCAGAGAGAAGCCTCAGATTGCTCCCTGTGGGTGTTGCAGAGCTGCTGGCAGAGCAGGTTCTGAGTCACGGTCCCTGGGCGTGCAGGATCTCCTCCATGTACCCAAAACCACAGCAGCGGCAGCTGTCTGGGCAGCTCCAGACCGCCAGAGAGGTTCCAAGCAGGGATCGTACACTGAGATTTTCCCGGGGCCCAGCTGGAGTGCCTGGTCTTTTCGGTCAGAGAGCGCCAGGCTGCACCTGGTCTTTCCGGGTCCGAGTGCACCGGGTGGCACGCACTGGGTCTAAGAGCACAGGGCTGGCGCGCACCTCCCCGGGGGAGGGTGTGGGGCGCGCGTGCGTCTCAGGTTCTGCCGTCTGGCGAGGCTCCCAGCCCTTCACAGGAGCCGGACCCCAAGCGTTCTCAGGCCCGCTGGCGGCTCAGGGACCAAGACCTGGTTTCTCCGCTGCACTCTCTCTGGCTCAGGGCAGCGGAGGCTGTCCTGGGTCCAGGGACTTAAGCCCTTTTCCCTAACCGCCCCAGTTCCCACAATTTTCCACAACCCCCCCCCCCATGATCTTTTGCGCTTTTTGAGTGCTTTCAACCAGACTCCAAGTTAATGCTGGTCCTCAGTCACAGAGCACTCTCGTATTGGGGTATTACTTTCCAATCGGTCGCCTCTGGTGGCTCCCTACCCCTTTTGTTTATCTTCCAATATCAGTCCAATGTTCCCACGCCGATTTACCTGCCCATTGGCATCTTCTGCTCCTGTAGAGATCCAGACGTGTATAATTCTGATCTCAGGCTGATTTCATGGGTGGTCAGAGTTCTTTGGTAGGTTATCAGCTCACTTAAGGGTATAGGTTGAAAAGGCGCCTCCTCCTACTTCCCCGCCATCTTCGAATCAAATTTTACATAACTTATTGTTAAGTTATCTTAAACATATCAACATAAATAAATAAGGTCAATTAATATTTGTGTAATTCCAAGCGATTCTTATCTTAGGATTTTTGTTATCCCCACTTTTATATGTTCCTAATTTTTTAATGCATCACTTTGCTATCTTATGGTGTCTGCAGTTAGGTTACCAAACCTAAAGGTAAAAAAACTATCTTCTTAGCTCACATAAATTCACAGTATCTTAGTTTTCAATTGATTGTTTCTCAAAATAATACAGGTTTGCATAAAGGTGATTTAAAACTAAACAACTGAACACCAGGCTAAGCTTCCCTTTGATAGATAAAATTCAGTTGACAAACCAATTGATGAGGGAGCAGGAGACTGGCTGAGGACAAAGCCAAAGCTGGTACCTTGCACCCCCTCTCCATCCGCTCCCCTCGGTAATATGTGTAGTATTCCTCAGGCACCCCTGACCACCATAAACGGGAAATAGTTCCCCTTGGTTTACAAATGTCCTAGAGATCTACAAACAAAGAAGTTACCTTGTGCTATTGATAATTTCCAGAGGCAAATAACTCAGTTCCTCAAGCCCTCCCCTCCATACACAAAACTGAAGGAGGCTGAGGTAGAAGGAAATGTAAATAGAGTTAAATCTCTTCTGAACCTAAATCTCTAACAGAGCTTGATAGCAGGATTGTGACATCCCACCAGGAATCTCCCAACTATCTAGATGTTAATAGCTTGCCAAAAGACAACATTGATCAAGCCAGGATGACCTCCAGGTATCCCCCAAGACCTCCGGGATACTCTGGCACCTCCTAGGCCCTCTTTAGCATAGGAAAGCTCCATTGAAACCTCCCTTCCCCTCACCTTCCCCCAACTTCATCACAATGACATTTTATTTCTAAGTTTTTTTCCTTTTCTATAGGCTTTAATTGTTTGAATTTTTTGTGTCTCCCCTAAAGGTGATATACTTTTATTATATATCCTGTCATCCTTTAATCAGGATATATTGACCAAATCTGTTACCATTATTAAAAACATATGTGTCTTATCATTGTCCTATTATAATTCATAGAAGATCAGTTGTATTCATTTCCTGGGATTTGGGAAATCAGTTCCTGGCTTCTTTTGTATATATCTGGCCAATTCAGAACTATGGTACTTACTCCAGAATCTTTTGTTGCGTCATTAAGTGTGACACTGAGCTGATTACTCTTTCTTTTTCATGGTCTTTTTCTTCCTAAGATAAATTGACCTTCTCATATTTCTCTTTAAAATTTTTTTCCAGCTTATGCAGGTGGTAGGTGTTGATGAAATTTGTTTCAGAGAATTGAAAGATTGAAGTCAAGTTACGCGGTAGTAAATGTTTGGTAGAAAGTCATCTGTAATTTCTTGGAAGGCACATACTCAACTTAATGAACTTGTACTCTAAGGGAGAAAGTACGTGAGCAGTATGTTAGCATTTTGATTTTGTTGTTTGTTTTTGATGCATCTAGCATGTTACAAGAGAGATGAGCTGTTTGCAAGCGAAGAAAACAGGGATAGAGAGATCTCAGAAATGTGGGAAACTGTAGGGTAGAAATAAGCACTGTTTCCTTAACTGAAAACAGTAATGAAAATGAGGAAAGTAACAAATTTATGTGAAGGTGATTAAATAAATGCGATTTAAACAGAGTCATAAGATGAGGCAGTGATTAAAGAGTATGGAAAGAGTATTGATCAGAAGATGGAGGGAGAGAGTGTACAGAGAGTTGTGGAGGTTTTGTTTGAGCTAGGCTTGGAAGAAGGTCACTTCAGGGCTACCCACCTTCTGTCATTCAGAACTCCATTTCCTGGTCATGAAAACCTCAGGGGAAGTCGTGAGATAGAGTACAGTTCTTTGACCAAGAGGAATAGAAAAGGGGTTTGGTGAACACAAAGCAATCTCTTTCATACTATCCTTCTCTTACTTTTTGCCTAATTCAAATTGCTTTCTGAAGGGGACCTACTTACACCTCCAGATAACGTTATAGATTTTTCAGGTTCTTTTTGCATTTGATTCAGTATGTATTTTATTTTATTTAGAGATTTTATTTATTTATATGAAAGAGAGAGATAACAAGTAGGCAGAGAGGCAGGCAGAGAGAGAGAGAGGGAAGCAGGCTCTCTGCTGAGCAGAGAGCCTAATGTGGGGGCTCGATCCCAGGATCCTGAGATTGTGACCTGAGCCTAAGGCAGAGGCTTAACCCACTGAGCCACCTAGGCGCCCCGATTCAGTGTGTATTTTAAAACAGTGATGTTTGGGACATAGAAACTTATCACTGTTATAGTTTTCATGATGAATTTTATTCATTTGAGATAATAAATATTTTCTCATTTGTGCTTATTTTTAAGTTTAAATCCGTTTAAAAATCACTTACCCTGATTTGTTTTATATACCTATTATATCTTATGCTGTCCCTTTTTTTCATTTTCCTCTGTCATTTTGTCTTGGTTGAATTTGCTTTATAGAGCACAGTTGGATTTTTTTTTTTAAGATTTTATTTATTTATTTGACAGACAGAAATCACAAGTAGGCAGAGAGGCAGGCAGAGAGAGAGGGGGAAGGCAGGCTCCCTGCTGGGCCGAGACCCCAACGTGGGGCTCGATCCCTGGACCCTGAGATCCTGACCTGAGCTAAAGGCAAAGGCTTTAACCCACTGAACCACCCAGGCACCCTCAGAGTTGGATTTTTAAAAATTTTTTATCCCAACAAAGATTATCTAATTTTAGTGATGTAAAATGTTAATACTGATTGTGGTTTTTATTTAATGATATGTTTGACTAATTTATTTTACATATTCTATGTAACTTCGTTATTTTTCTTCATTACCTCTAAATTTATATTTTTCTTCTTTCAAGTTTAAGACATGCCCAGTGCTTCACATTTCAGAATTAAGGAACATTTCAATGTCTGATACCAATTATTTTATTAATATTAAATATTATATCATGATATTTCATACTATTTATGGGCACGCTTTAAGATACCTATGAATGAAAGATATAGTTCTGTAGGTCTGGATTGTTCAAATCCTGTACGTTCCCAGGAAATGCTTGTTTTCAAGACTGGCCCTTGGCTGACTCTTCGATGATGAACTCTGAGCCGATGGGATATTCTGCCTTATAAAGATATTTTTGTATCCCTGAGACTTTGGCCCATGCTGTCCAATTTGACCAAATAATTTATGCTAACAATGTAATCTGTGGTGAGTGCTCCATTTTATATGCCTGAGAACAGGGGCCATGCTGTACCAGTTTGATCTGACAGTTTATGTTAACAGTATAATTATGGTGAACACGTGTTTTTGTTCTGAGGGAGCTAGAGTCTGAGTAGCTGAGGTTAGTCATGCAGGTGCTGCATTCCTGGATGACTGACCCCAATAAAAACAAACAAAACAAAACAAAAACCTGGACACAAGTCTCAGGTGAACATCTGTGGTTGGCCACACTTCATATAGGTTGCTACATACTACTGATGCTAGATTAAATGTGTCCCTGTGACTTCACTGGGTGAGGACACCTAGAAGCTTGTGCCTCCTTTCTCCTGGACTTCACCTCAGATGTCCTTCCCTTTGCTGATTTTAATCTGTATCTGTTTCCTTTAGTAAACTCTGAGTGTTGTAACAGTTTTTGAATCTTCTGAGTCCTTCTTGTGAATCACTGAGCCTGAAGGTAATCTTGGAGATCTTGGCACAACCTCTGAGTCATTAATATTATTACACAAAAAGCCATCTTGAGTCCTTACCTTGAGGGTTTGTTTTTTGTTTTGTTTTTCCAGTTTATAGTTTTTCATTCTATTTACAACTCTTCTTACAGCCCTTCACCAGGGTGCCCTTGAGGTGCCCTTATTTTCTTTTTCCTAATCACCATGCTGTCCTTCTGTTCTTTGTTCTCAGCATATACCTTTCTGTTCTCCTCCAAGCACTTATGTCCTTTCTTAAACTGAATCCAATAACATTGGATTAAAGTTTCTCCTCTAGACCTTCAAAAATAGGAAAGAAAATCCCCAGGTATCTTTGTACACAAATCTCTGGTTCCTGAGACTTACAGGAGACTAACATCATTCATTTCCCACCAGAGGTGTGTGACTTCTTTTATTTACAAATCACTCACTGATTATCAGACAAATATTTGCTGAGCCCCTACTATATGTTTTCTTTGATCATTACCCTCTACCAGATAAATCAAGCATAGGTTTTAACTTCTAAGAGCTTAAAATGTAGTAGAAATTTAAATAGTAGTAAATGAGTGATAAGAAAAATTACGAGAAAGGTGCAAAGGGAGATTTGTGGAATACTTAAAGGCACTGCTTTCATTCAACACTAACTCAGGGGTCTTGTTGATTTTTAATTTTTGTATGTCTCCATGTTTTTATTTCTAACTTTAATTTCAAATTCATGCTTGCTGTTAATAGGCTGGCATCATGCCTACTACAGTAAAATATAGAAATAGATAATATAGAGTTTTTGTTTAAAAGTTGGAGTTATTTTAAAGGAATATTTTAAAATCAATTTTAAAAAACCCATGTGATGGGGTGCCTGGGTGGCTTAGTGGGTTAAGCCTCTGCCTTCAGCCCAGGTCATGGTCTCAGGGTCCTGAGATCGAGCCCTGCATCAGGCTCTCTACTTAGCAGGGAGCCTTCTTCCCCCTCTCTCTCTGCCTGCCTCTCTGACTACTTGTGATCTCTCTCTGCCAAATAAATAAATAAAATCTTAAAAAAAAAAAAACCCATGTTACTATAAATAGCATTATTAAAACTACTCATGCTTTAACTTCAGCTTCAAAGGATTGTCTCAGTTTTCAACATTGCTTTTGTGTGTTAGCTATTGATTATAATTTTAGTTAAAACACAAATAACTGATAATTAGAAATTTATTCTTTAGCAGTATTAAGCAAACCTTTATAGTAATCAATAAATACATTTAAAAAATAGACTTTTGCTTTACCATAGGTGCTAGTAGTTTTCTTACTATTAAGATAATATTAGAGGAATTCATTAATTGTTTTATCAAGTCTCTTCTAAATGCCAAGCACAATACTGAGTTTTAGGGAATGCAGAGACTATAGACAAAGAAGTTATTGCTTCAGAGAAGTCATAGTCTGGGGGAAACAAATGCATATTTTTCTTACTTGAGTTAAATGCAAAAGGACAATGAGTATAGGTGTCCAAAATGTTGTTAAACTCACTTTAAAGATTTTGTTTTGTTTTTGTTTCTTGTTATAAAAGAGATCTGCCTGGCTCTGTGGAATGCATTGCTGAAGAAGGCAAAAGAATTGAAAATTAATCTGATTAAAGGGTTGACTTCACCCAAAAGCAAAGCCAGATCTCTCAGACAGAATGTTCAGAAATTAGTAGGAAATTTTGGACTCATGTGAGGGTTTTATTTATAACAATGTTGTAGAGTCTGAGAAAATGTGATCCATAGAGTTGAAGATGGAAAAGAAAGGCTTAGATGAACTTGGAGACAGATAACTAGGGGATATTGATCTAGCTAGTTATGTCAGAAGGTTCTACCATTACGTGCGAAAGTAAGAGAAATAGAATCTGTGTACCAAGAGACAGCTCCAGGGACAATTTCAAATGTGCCTAAGGTCAGTGGGGTAGCTGAAGGGTTAAACAAAATACAAAACAGAAATTCTGTTTACAAAGACTCTAAATCAAATCCGTAAGCAGTCAAAGAAAGCTGCCATCTAAAAGGGTGCCCAAATTCTATCCCAGATAAAATTAGTTTTGAATTAGTGCTAAGATGTTCATATAACGGTACAGATTTCCTCTGCTCTGCCACTCCACCCTAAAGCTGTATTGACTAAAGACACGCAAGTGAAGGGCCAGTGTTATAGCTCATCAGGTTGTGTCCAAATGTAAAGGCTATCTTTTTAATTAAATAGTTTGCTGACTATGTTATTGTACTGTTAACACTATCAGATACAAAAGATGTATCCTGATGAATTCAGGAAAAATTAAGTTGCCTTTTATCTGAGTATTATTCCCATTAAAAACTTCCCCTAGAACAGTATTTCACTAAAATATGCCTAACTTCAAGAAAAATGTTCTGAATTACTTCTACTTGTAGTAATTTGAATTTCCTTTTTTTTAATTGCTGTCTCTGCACTGAAACATTTTAAATGATGTGCTTTAGTTATTAGTTTTAAAACTAGATATACATATTTGTAGGTGCTATTACAATAAAAACCCTGCAGAACAACTAACCCTTTGGCACTATTTCTTTCCATTACTTATCATATCTAAGACTTCTTCCAGAAGAGCAAGAAAAAATTAAACTAAATTTATTCTTAATCGTGACAAATGCCATTTTAATGCTAGTATTTGAAAGGAAGAAGCATGTGAAATATGGAGAGACGATGTTCTCATGAATTCCTTTGAGTGCGGGGGATTAGTACTATTCTTCACCATTACTAAATTAGGTCAGCATCTGCCTGCCCTTTACTATCTCCACACTGAGATGATGACCTGGAAATGTGGGTATCATGAATCCCGAATGCATTTAACATTCCCAAGTATACACATTTATTTGATTATTATAAGCATGTTGAGACCTAGGTTTGCACCCAGAACTACTGCTCTGCTTATAACAAAACAGAATTTGCCTCAACATCCTGAGACATCATTTATTTAGGATCAAATTGTTCTATTTAAGGGCATATACTGATTTACAGATTTATTTCATTGTCTTGCTCCTGCATCTGTTGCACAATACTGATATTAAAGTTTCTGAATATAGAAGTAACTAGCTAAAAAGTGGATTAATTCTCTTGTTAGTCCCAAACTTTGATTTTTACTTAGATCATCTAAATTTTCATTTACTCATTCAGCAGGAATTTTTAAGTGCATACCATATGCCAGGAATGGTTAGATGGAGAAATGCTACAACAAAAAATAAAAATAACATGATTCTTTCTCTCTAAATATTTTGGATAATAAAAAGAAAAAAGATGAATTTAAATGAAAGCCGTAAATTCTTGCAGGCACTATGATAGAAGTTTTTATGGTACACAGTGGGTCTTCAAAAGAGGTCATTGTGATTTATATTTCCAGTTTATAAAAAGGTTCCTAGAGGATGTATCGCCAATTGCAAATTATTTTTTTCCCAAGAACCATGGGATATGTGTTTTTTGTTGTTGTTGTTCCAAAACTGTGGCATGCATGTTTCAGTGTTTTAATTTTAATATCATGGCCATTTATACTTGCCAGATTTTTTTATTTTTCTTCTTCTTAAACAATGCTATATTTAAGCTTGAATAATTAGTTCACAATTATATTTACAAAAGCCTACAGTTTGTTTGTCTGTTTTACTTACTCTGTCCTTCTCCCCTCTACTCATCCCCAAGAAGACTGACATTTGCAGCCTTTATCAAGAAGCCCCCTTGGCTTTTCTGATAGAGTCCACTATTGGGAGACACCTGCAGAATAATCAGGGAAGATAAGTGAATGGTAGATCTGGAAGGGTAAGCAGGAAAAACTGAGAACTTTTGAATGGAAAAAAAAATCCCATATATGTATGCTTTTTAATACATGGTAATGTATTTACTTACTGTTTCCTAACTTCAATTTAGTTAGTGCCACTGCACTAATTTGTTACGGACATGCTTCCTTAGGAATAATAGAGAAAACAGAATAGTCTACAAGTTTCCGGAAATAGTGTTTTCTCTCTATGATGACTATTACACTTTTTTCCAACCTACTATGTACTGAGCAAATACTTATTTTTTTTTTAATTGTTTTGCCTTTGTTGGTGGGGACTTGAGAGAAGAAATTTTGTGTATAGCATTTTTTTAATGTGTTAATTTCCACTGCTAGGGTTTATATATTTCTTTCATGAAACATTTGAGCTTTGTTCTTTTGTCCTGAGGCAAATCTATCAAGTGTACATAACATTACAAATGAAAACAAATAGAATATCTTGCAGCACTTTTCTTATCGTAATCCATACCAGTTCAGATATTAAGATTAACCAAAAAGAAAGATCAGGAGCCAACTGCTGGAGTTTTTTCAGGAGCATTGATTAATAAATATGATATTGTATAGCTATATGGCAATTAAGTCCCCCCTAAAATTTAACTCTTTGTAAAAGAACTCTAGGAATTCTCTAAAGCACTTGACCCAAAAAACCATTTGTTTTATTCCCACCTGGTCAGAAAATATTAATTGAATTGATAGTATGTAGGAAGCTTTATGCTAGGCTGTGCACATATAGAATGAATCACTTCAAAGTAGGTAGAGGAATAAAAAGGCATTTTCAAAACAGGGTGTAATAAGGTTAAAGTACAGGAATGCTATGGGAGTATAAAGGATGGTTATATAGTCCAGCATTGAGGGCATGAGAAGGGGAGTAATACATCAAACTCACGTTAGGAAGGGAGAAAAGGAATTATCCAAGGCAAAGAGAACAATTTCAGGGAAGAGATGTCTAGGCATAAACAGAGGTCCAGGAGTTGGGAAGGAGCTGACTCACTGCATTTAAGCATAGGTAGGAGAAGCTTGGTGTTTCTGGAACTTGGCATAATACTCAAGAGGTTGGATGAAAGGCGAGTAGGCTAGAGAGAGAGGTGGTGACATGTTCATTAAGAGTTTCCATTTAAGGGGCGCCTGGGTGGCTCAGTGGGTTAAGCCGCTGCCTTCGGCTCAGGTCATGATCTCAGGGTCCTGGGATCAAGCCCCGCATCGGGCTCTCTGCTCAGCGGAGAGCCTGCTTCCCTTCCTCTCTCTCTGCCTGCCTCTCTGCCTACTTGTGATATCTCTCTGTCAAATAAATAAGTAAAAATCTTTAAAAAAAAAAAAAAGTTTCCATTTAAGATTAAATTAGGATTCATCTGCAAAGATGGGGTGTCATAAAAAGAATTTTAAGTGGAAATGGTAAGAATTACATTTTTAAATAGCTATTCCAGAAGCTGTGTGAAAATCTGTTCAATGTGAGGGAATTCATATCGGCTTTTGTTGCCTAGTGTCATTATGCTTTTTTCTAACTATTTGTGTCATTCTCATCAAAATCTTTACTTAATTAGTCATAATGCAGACTTCCTTCCACCTCCTTTGCTGGCGTGGAAATATTAGTTGTATGTTTCTGTATGGAGGGGTGAATTTTAATAATGAGGCAGTCTGATATATACATGCTCCCTTCACCTTTGTGCCATTTATTCTTTGCTAAATCAAAGAGAATGGCAGAGTAGCATGGCTATCTTTGTATCTGTCTGGCTTTGCTCCTGGCTTGTGCCAGAAGTCTATCTATAGAATGAGTAGCGACAATCCCAGGTTCTTGCTAAACTCCAAACTACCTTTGGAGTTTAAGGAGGACTTTGTCAAGTCAAAGCTTGCAAAAAGCAGTGGAAAAAGTTAAAAGCTCACTTGAGCAAAGTTGAAGGGTAGAGGAGTTTGTTGGGGGCAACTGCAGAAGGAAAAGAAATCTATACATGACCTAGAAAAGAGTTGACCAATCTATAACCTGTCCAAGACTAAGAGCTATTTGGCCTATATACAATATGTAGAAGTAGAAGATCAAAGTTTTCAAGTCAATAGGTTAGGCATTGTAGGAGAAAAGTCAGAGGATTCTAGCTAAAATACCCTCCAACTTCTTGATGATGATAGGGAACCCAGCAACAGTTAAAATATTTGAATTGGTCCAAGATATCCATCATGGTGCAATCTCATCTGCCTTTTCCACTAAAGTGTTCTCCAACTTGCACAATTCTTGCTGTGTTCTCACCCTTGCAACAAAGGAGCAGGGAGTATATAGTCTTTGGAGTTGCGCCAGCATTGTTCTTAAAGTGAGCTCTATTTTTAGTCATCTCTAACCCATTGGGTAAATACGCATGTGAACTTCTTTCCCGGGGCAAATGTCTCTTTGTTTTTTCTCTTTGAGCTTCAAGGATTACTGACAAAAGCAAGTCATTTTTGTCTTGGATTTTTGCTCCTGTTTCACAAACTGTTTCTATTAAGTTTCTTGAATTTCAACTTTGTTTCAATTATAAAGCCTTTTGAATAGGAATCCTAGAGCCCTCCTTATTAGCATGCCATCAAGTTCCAATATATGTGTTAATTATTTTTTTTTAAGATTTTATTTATTTATTTGACAGAGAGAGAGATCACAAGTAGGCAGAGAGGCAGGCAGAGAGAGAGGAGGAAGCAGGCTCCCCGCGGAGCAGAGAGCCTGATGCGGGGCTCGATCCCAGGACCCTGAGATCATGACCTGAGCCGAAGGCAGCGGCTTAATCCACTGAGCCACCCAGGCGCCCCTATGTGTTAATTATTTTAAGTAAGAACTTCAGCTATGCATTCCAAAGCTTATTAACCTGAAACAAGGTAAACGGTTAAGGAGAGCTAAACTGCTTTTGGAGACAGAATTCTATATGAATTGAAATCTAACAAAACACACATGAATATTTACCAACAGAACTAATCATGCAGTTAAGAATTCATAATAACTGTTTGACTGTATGCATTATGTGTAGAAGAAATGATTTTTTTCTTGTTTTTGTATAATATGACCTGTAGAAATTCCACGAAGAAGTTGAATATACACCATACACACAGATTAATAATGAAAGGTCATAAGTTTGAGTAAACCTGTGAACAACTTTATCCCAATAAAATCCCTTTGGGAATTTGATTCATATTTGGAAACTGGTTCTAGGTTGAATGGTATGAAACCGAATTTCAGGAAACCTGGTAATATCTTTCTTTTAAAGCTTGATTATCATTTCTGTGGTGATACCCCTTTGAATTATCTGATCATTTCTCTTTCATTTTCTTTCTATTATTTCTCTCCCTTTTAAGTCAGGACAAATAACTAAACATACTTCCATAACCTCACCCCCAATACAAAGAATGCTTAACTTCTGATTTTGTTTGCACGTCAAATCAATATTTTGGGTCCTCCTCATTTTATGTATTCTCCTGTGAGTTACTCCCACTTTCTCTTCATCTTGTATGTGTGTGGGTATGTGTGCATGTGCTCAGTGAGGCTTAGAATTAAAGACTCTATTCTACACAATGCATCCACTCCATCAAGAGCCAAATTCTTATCTTGCTTTGAACCCTCAGGGATCATTGACTTCAAAAGAATATATTATGTTCCAAAGTGGCTCCATACAGCTGTAGAGGAAGGCATAAAATTGGTCCCGAGAGACTAGTTCCTCAATTCAATGGGATGTTATTCTGCTGCATACATAAGTAGCTCTGTCTTTCTCTCTGGTGCATGAATGCCCGTGTTTGTGATCAAGCATACTTGGGCAAAACAGAATTCTGGTATTCTTCCTGTTATTATTCTCAGGTAACAGTAGAGATAATATATCAAAATAAAAACTCATTAATATTTTAAACTGAAGGTTGTTTTATGATTTCTGTTATCTTTGAAATGCAAATAGGCAGAAAATCAGATTAAAAAACAACAACAAGAGATCCACTGTGCATAATAAATATCAATGGCCAATTCTCTAGGTGCCTTCCAAACTAAAAGGTTTCCAGAATATCAGTTTACTTGTTTAATTGCAGTAATTATGATGGGGGTCTCAGATAGAAAGCAAAAATCACAGTATAGAAAATGAAAAAAAAAAGTGTATGATCACTGTGTGTGTATGAATGCCACCTGATACACACACACACACACACACACACACACACACACACACTGGTATGTAACATCAATTTGTTTTTATGTAGTTTTTTATGTGTGTGTGTGTCAGGTGGCATTCATGCACACAGAGTGATCATACACTTTTATGTAGACTGTTTTCAAAGAAATCTGAATTTCTAGTCATGGATGTATCTCTTTTAAACTTTCCCCTGCACAATCTAACTGTGCAGAATCATTTGGGATTTACATTTTCCTGTAGAACTATTTTTCATAACATTTATTTTATGTTTAAGTGTTAAGCAAAAAGATAAAACAAAGTTTTAAGGTCAAGATACATTTAGGAACTTTGAGGATAAAAAAAATGCTAACCGGATTTCTTTTGTTTAGTTTGTAGAGCTTTCACTGTGCTACATTATTCTACAAAAATAGAATATGGAGTATTCATCATTCTCAAAGTGTACTCAACCACAGAACCAAGGCCACCCCACTATCCCAGCCCTGCCTCAATATTAGTTTGCCATTTTGCAGGAATTTTTGAACTTCTAGGTATACATTTATATTTAGTAAGATGAATTTCATTTGATTCTTTTAAGTTTCCCCTTCCACATTTTTAAATCTTTTTGTTAATTGCTCAAAAATGAGCACCACTATTTACTGTCAAACACACCCATAATTTTGCATTACTTGACAGTTTGGATTTGGGCTGGTGTGTCAAGTTCATATTTTAGCCAATGGATAAAAATGGATGGTTTTCCATCTCTAGACATTTAAATTTTTCTGAATATTATGTACGGGCATAGCTAATGAACTAAATGTTGGCAACCTCATTTGTAAATATAAGAGCAATATCTTTGGGTGTATTGAAAGACAATATTTTATTTATGCCCTTATAATTAGATGTTAATTAGATTTTAACTATCGTTACCTATTCTTTCTTCTGTTGGCAGTATATATGGGTATCCCATTATATACTGCTTTTAGGTGGATTATAAATCTTATTATCTAAGCATATTGGAAATTTATGGTATACAAATCATATTTTGGCAAGATTGGATTGGTACATAGAGAAAACGCAGTACAATGAGACAAAGATAGTTGTTGATCCCAACCTTCTTCAGCCTAATGAATTAGGCATTAGTTGTGCTGTCATTGCTCTTTACCAGTGTTTTCCTAAAGAACCCAAGAAACAATAAGATAGCAGAACCAATAGTTATTTTAGTGGATCAGATACATTCATAATTGCAAGGCTTCTGCATCTAATTTCTGGATGTATACTTCATAATCTTCTGGATTCTATGTGAGGAGGAAAGCAGTTTTATGTTTCTTTCCTAGAAAAGAAATGAGTACAGTATGAAACACCAGATGAAAATGACTTACATAGCACTTTTCCTGACTTCTGAATTTGATTCATAGGAAGTTACATAAGGACTAATTTTTGACAGAAAGAACAGAATCCAATTTATTGGAATATAATAACTAGGTGGGAGATATGCAAAAAGATGGAATTCTGAATCTCGAATGTCTTTTGAGTGGCATGGGCAAAATTCTTATGTGTAAAATATCCAGTGTAACTATTTCTCTATGTTTATTAAATTATATTTCATTATTATAGTGTTTCAGGTCTGTAAATTTTTTTATTTTAAATTTAAATTTTAATTTTAAATTGTCTATATTTTCACTTTGAAAGAGTACTCATACCAGAAAAGTAAAATACACTAATTGAGAGAAACCTAATTTTTTTGTCCCCTTGTATATTTCTCTATGACTATATATACATAATTCCACAACTTTTGCAATTTCAGTCAATACAATAATAATAAAACATACAAACAGGTGCCTGAAAACCCATAAATTAAACAAAAGTGAAGACAAAAATTGGGTGTTGTAGTGACCTATAGACACAACTCAAGAGTAAGAGAAATGGTTTCAGAATATGTGATGCTTCTCCTAACTATGTTTTTTGATACTTCCACAGTATATTTCTGAAAAAATTGAGCATTTGCTTTAATTTTACAATTTCAGTTTTACATTTTCTTCAGGAAAATAACAGCAGCACATGAAAATGTACTTTTAAATTTGTTGAAGGAAACTTAGAGATTACAGGCAAATTACCTAAATTAGAAATTGGTGAGATGAAATTTAAAAAAGCCTTTAGCAGAGCATATCAAGTAAGTGCTGCTATGTTACTGTGAATGTCTGCATATATGATTTGAAGACTGAGATGAGTATTTTATGCTGATGTCTGTGTTTGGAATCTTCTGAAAAATAATTGTTATTTTTGTTACCATCATAGTAATTCACAACTAGTTGTGTACTCATGGTAGTAGTGTAGGAGCAATAGTAAGAGTAATAATAGTGGTAGTGATATCACCAACATTGTTATTATTTGCCATAAAATTTGTGTGAGAACTCTTCTAAAGATCAAGAGGTTGCCTTTTTTTTTTTTTTTTTAAGATTGTAATTATTTATTAGAGGGAGTACAAGCTGGGAATGGCAGGCAGAGAGGGAGGGGGAAGCAGGCTCCCCGCTAAGCAGGGAGCCAGATGCAGGGCTTGATCCCAGGACCGTGAGATCATGACCTGAGCCAAAGGCAGAGGCTTACCCCACTGAGCCACCCGGGTGCCCCAAGAGGTCGTCTTTTAATATTAGAGCCCATAAATCCAAGTTAGGAGATATTGAAATGACCATATTTGGAATCTAGATAGGTTATGCCTTAACTATGTGAATAATCTCACATTTTAAGATCTCTTTTAGCCATAAGTCTGTCATGGCTGCATAAAACTACTATTACAAAACAGTTCAAATTATAGCAGGATCTACTTCTCATTAATTGTCCCTCCAAAGGTATTATGAACCTACTTAGAATAGAAGAATAAGTTCCTCTATATTGTATGATTGCTTAACAGAGGATTTCAATAAACTATATTCTATGTAATATACACTGTAGTTAAGCCCCCGTTTTAAGGACCAGTGTTTTTCCTTTAAAGACCTTCACACGCCATGGAATATGCCAATACCTATTTTTCACTACCTTCTGTCTTAAAGTACAAATACATGTTTAAGCTGTCATTAATTTTCGTATAGTTATAGGTGACATCAGTTAACATTTTATTTTTAAAATATATAACTGTCATATTTTACCTAAAGAGGATAACTGCAGGCTATAGATCACACAGAGTGTGCTGTTTTCCCAAAGTTCTCAAGAACATGATAAAAATAAGGGACATCCATATTTTTGTAATAGCATCAAGGGGGATAACTATTTAAATTTAGAGTAATTATTTTCTTATGAGAAAAATTTCCTCCAATGGATTACTTTTAATAACATCCCAAATAGAGTACTTGAAATATAACTACATTAATAAAATTTTGATTTAATAACAATAATTACAAGAGAATACCTTATGTATTAATAGACATATATCTATAAATTATCATTTTACCTAATTCAAATTATTAGCTTATAATAGAATCTCATAAATGTGTAATCACTGTATGTTTTTTACAAAATGAGTCAAAGTTTTTCTTTAAGATACCCTGACTGTATTCAGTAACTATAAACAACTTCAGCTACTCAGTATTTGGAAACAGCCCACTAGGAAAAAAAATATATATGAAGAAAAAAGAATGGGACTAGATTTAAGCAACAATTTTCAGCCAAATAAAAGCTGCATTATTGATATTTTATGCCTTCTCATTAAGTTAGCATGAAGAAAATATAGAGAAGCCCATCCTATAGTCTATAATATTATCTCCTTCATTGGGCTAGAGCCTCAATGCAATCTTACAAAATAAAGTGAAAAATATTCCAAAAGAAATGGACTTTTCTTTTGATCTGTGAGATACATACACACATCCACAGAAATTTTTGTGTAAGCTTTATCCATACTTTTCTTGTGGTGGAAGCTGGTGAAAATCAATATCCCTTTGTCAATTAGGGATGCTTGCTGCAACACTATAAAGGAAACTGAACTGGAGCTCAGTTTCTTTATTTTTTACCTGTGTCAGAATGTCCTTAGTTTCAAGGAATATGTGAACTTCATAAATTGTATTCAAAAGAGATGTATAATGAATTTTCCTAGATTGTCCATAAAATTTTTAAACACGTCTGTATAACCTCCAAATTACGCACTGCTTTTCAGGCCACATAATCATAGCATTGATAAGATCAGCAATACGGCTTCTTACCTGCAGAACAATGTGGGGCAAGGTGGTAAACAGGCTGAAGTAAATTGAAGTCTTGGCCTTCTTCAGCACAGAGTTTGACCTGGACTTTCTAGACTTCCTAAACCATGGATTCATTTTTCTTCATAACACTTATCACCCCCAATATATTCTATTTTACATTTCTTTATTATCTCCACTAACAATCAAATTTCCAAGAGAAGGATACTTTTTTTTTTAATTGAACTACTTCCAGTATCTAGAAAAGTGCTTGATACATGGTGGGTTTGCAATAAATCATTGTTCAGAGTGGAGGAAGCTCTATTCAGGAAAGTTTACTGGCAAACACAACGTGGTAATTAATTCATGATTGTAAATACCTTGTGAGACATGATGTTTCAAAACTTCTTTAAAATAAAGGTATTTAAAAATGTATAGCAAATGGTTAAAACTGATAATAATGGCACGCCCATTAACTACAGAGGAAATAACATATAAGGGAAATCATGACTATGATATATCTTGAAATAGTTCTATGGCAGCTTCTCCTCAGTATGGCCATTGTTAATTCCTTTTCTTCTTGTATGTGCATCTATATGCGCATTCCCCCATCCAGAGCTGGAGTCTGCTCTTCCCCACCTTGAATCCAGGATAGAATTTGGTTTACCAGTTGAATGGGTAAGAGAGATGTTCTGGGACTTCTGAGGTTGGATTATTAGAAGACTTGCATCTTTTACCTAGTCTGATTGGAACATTTGCTCTGGAGAAAGCAAACCAATGTGTAAGAAATCCCACTACCCTGAAACCACCAAATGGTGAGAAACACAAGCCACATGGAGAGACCCAAGGTATTAAGATATCATGTGGAGAGAAAGAGAGACCAAGTATTGGGGCACCAGACATTTGAATAAAGAGGTCATTTTGAAATTGTGTCCTCTAGCCCAGATGTCCAGCTGACGCTGTCACGGATCAGAAACAAACTGCTCAGTCAAGATCTTCCGGAATTCCTGACCCATATATCAAAAGCAAATAAAATGCTTGTTTTTAGTCTCAAATCTTGGGGTGGTGTGTTACCATAAATAAATATATGGAGCAAGTTCCAATACCATTATTAGACAGCAGAGAGAACAGTACTCTGAGCTTCCAACACAGAAGAGAAGGGTGTATTTCATTCAGGTTAAATTATACAGCATGTGCTAACTATGCCAAAATGTTTGACATAGATTTAACTGAGACCATTCTGGTTCAAAGGGCAAACTACAAAGAAATGACTGAAATCGTTTTGATTATTGGGTCAGAGGCTATATCAGAGAATCCGATGTTGCTTTGACATATATTTTCATTTTGTTGTCTTTGTTTTCTTGCATCATTTACGTATAATATTTGTCAAGTGGCCCATTGCCCTGTACTAACGCTGCTAATGTTTTATTTATGATACGAAGGTCTTCTTTGCCTTTTAGATAAGCTCTACAGGGATATTTCAATGAATTTTTAATCTTCGTTTTTACCCTCCCTTAAAGCATACAAGTGTGTCTCACAGACAGCTATGCTGAGCAACCAGGTATTTGTCAGACTGCCACATGAGTCATTTTTTTCAATGACAAAGCAGGCGGCTGCCCTGGAGGGGAACATAAAAGGAATCTCAGTAATCATGTCCTACTTGAGTTGCCTCCACATTGCTGACTCAACAGCTGGTTCTATCCAGAAGAAAACAAGACAGGAAATAAAATATAAACTAAAAACAAACAAATGAAAAGAAATGTAATAAAACCACCACTGAAACAATAACTGCCTTTTTTTTCCTTTCAAAGAATGATTTCTTAGCATGTATGCCTTAAATGAAAATGTCTAAAACAAATTATAGACAGAAATCTTTAGACATTCCAGGACATTGGATCTAGTAGTTTCATCGACAAAAACTGCCAGGAAAATTGGAATCACATAGTCATTGCTTTCTTATTTGCTGAATGGAATATCCGAGCCCAGAGGAGTTCTAGAAGTTTTGAATAGGGTGTTGGGCCAAGATCTGAGTCAGGAGTTCCCAGGCCACATACTCACCACATGATTTACTGACAGCATCATTGCATAAAAGGAAATGTAACTGCTGAAAATGCCCACAATTAGATACTAAGTAGACACTTGTCATTCTCTTCTTTAATCCAGTGGTAGACAAGCCAAGTCCCTCTAGTGGCATGTAGGGCCTTGATAACAATCACCAGTGCCTCTGAACGCATTAAGTGGGCTTCTCGACAGGACGGTTTTCCATTTCTGATGACACACGTTCT
The DNA here is from genome assembly GCF_922984935.1 of Meles meles. NCBI lineage: Eukaryota > Metazoa > Chordata > Mammalia > Carnivora > Mustelidae > Meles > Meles meles. The sequence goes on along the minus strand of NC_060075.1, from coordinate 25,907,483 downwards.
TAAAAAAAAAAAAAAAATGCTGTGAAATTACATGAAAAGGTTGGAATTTCTGGATAAGTAATAAAATATGGAGAAATTCAGAGATCTCTTCTTCCCTAGATCACCTTAAAGCAAAGGAAAAAGAACCATTCTGTTGGAAGAGGCCATTGATAGGGTTACATCCCCAACTGAGACTAGGGAATATACTGGTGGCTGTGCTGAAGATTTTCTTTTTGGAAGTGACCACTAGAACGTCTTTGACATTGAGACAAGAAGACTAACAACAGGTACTAGGAAGGAAGAGTGAGGATGAATAAGAAAAGGGAGCACAGGTAGATCAGTTTGAAAGGGCACCAGGACCATGAATAAAAGGCAGAATGAGAGTTCAGTGTTCCCACAATTGATGGTCTAAAAACAAATCAACAGCAAATATACCTGCAAGATAACAAAATAATTTTAATATTTCCATGTTATAGTTATCAATGCCTGACAAAGTGGTTTTGCAGACCTGATCATGAATTCTGAATATTCACATTCTTCCATTTTTTGTTATGTAAATTTGAGGTATTCAACTTGATGCATGTATACATTGTAAAATAATAAGCACCATCAGGCTAATTAAAATAATAGATCACCTCACATGGTTACCTTTTTGCGGGGGAGGGGTGAGAAGATCTATTCTTTCAGCAAATTTCAAGTATATAATACAGTGCTGTTAACTGTACTCACCATGCTATACATTAGATCTCCAGAACTTACTCATCTTGCCTAACTGAAACTTTGTACCCTGACCAGCATCTCTGCGTTATTTTTACCTCCTACCAGCCCTTCGTAACCACGATTTTAGTCTATGAGTGTGATAGTTTGCCATTACTTCTGAAACAAAATCAGTCCTTACTGCTGAAATCAGAGTTTGCTTTTCTGTATCCAGCCTTCTACTATTTGTACAACCAGCCATACTGTCCACCTCAACACCAGCTGATTCTCAGTCTCTTGCTGTTTCAATACATATGCATACATTTACTATTCATTCCACCTAGAACACCTGTCCCATGTCCCATTATCGCTTCCTTTGTCAGTGCCCAATATACACAACTTAACCTGTGTAAATTTGTCCTTTTTCGGTTTTCAAAGCATCAAGTAGTCATTTCCTCAAGGAAAACTTCACCAACCCTCTCAGAATGGATTAGCAACCTATTCAAATGTGTTTTCAAATTCTTGGCTGTGTGTTAGTTTTATCACATTGTGGGTCAGCTCCTTCCACATACTGCTAGGTTCACTCTTTTGGGGGCAAATGTCTGAACACAGCACTCTCTGTACTTATGTGTATATATTTAAGCTTTGTCAACATACCATTGATTACGGACGATTGTAGCTCTGCATTAGGGCTTATTAAAATTCAGTACAGCACATGTCTGCTCATGTAAAAATATAGAAGTAATATCCATATACAGAACCTGAATGCCATGCTCAATTAAATGCCAAGCACAATCCCAGCGCATCTGCTTGGTACATGCTCTGGTCACAGCCTAATAGTCAATTGTACAGTGACAAATGCACAATATATCATGTTAAGATAATTTTGTATTTTAGAAAATCTTAGCAGTTTCAAATTTTGAGACTTTGTGCTTGAATTTTTTTTTTTTTTATTGTGGAAAGTAAGCAGCAGTTCCTTCGATATTGTTAGTGATCTAACTTGAAACCAAAAAAAAAAAAAAAAAAGCCTTATTCTTTTAAGCTGCCGTTATCAGTTTAATTGAAAAGTACAAACATGAGCCATTAAAAATGCAGCTTCTTAGCCTATGAATCAGAATTTCTCCATGGTCTATAAACCAAAAAGTACCAGTCAATTATATTGCTTTTTCCATCATCTTTAAGCCTGGATCTACATTTTTATATGTGGCTAAAGACTCTCATTTCTCTTGACAGACTCTCTTGTGCATAAATGTTGTGCCTTTAAATTTATAAACCAGATTTTTAAAATATCACTTTAAATGTATAAACCGTATCTATTTCAATAAAATGCCACTTTAATTTTTAGCGATTTCCAGTTTGTGGTGAGTATGAACTTTCTCCTCCAACCTAGGATATAAAAATGACACATCTCTTTTCTTTGTTTAAAATTATATTTTAAACAATTATATTTAATCTGCTTTATGTTTCAAACCCCTGATCTGAAGAAATTCTATTTCAGTCATCATTGGGCTTCTCTCCTCTGTAGGGTCAAACATCTTGAAGTTATTGTCACCATTGATATCCATAGGATTCCTTTAAAGGGAGACAGTTGAACTGCCTATCCAGGAAACCTCCTGAGATTAGGACTGGCCTAGGGTGTCATGCCATCTATCCCCAAATAAAGGACAACTGGGATGAGGAGGAAACACAAAACTACTTGTGGAACACACAAAATCTTGTCCCTTCATAGTGGGGAGTTGAGTTTCTTAAATGTTCACTGAACTTTGGCCCCAGATGTTACCACCCTTTTTTTTTTTTTAAGTGCTCAAGGGTTTCTAGGGATGGTAAAGCGGAATGTTAAAAAGATCCTCTTGAAGTACATGGGTGGCTCAGTTAAGCATCTGCCTTCAGCTCAGGTCATGATCCTCAAGTCCAGGAATTGAGCCCCTCATTGAGCCCCTGACATCAAGCCCCACATCAGGCTCCTTGCTCATTGGGGAGTCTGTTTCTCCCTCTGCCTCTCACCTGTTCGCCCTCACTCTCTCTCTCAAATAAATAAAATCCTTATAAAAAAATAAAGGTTGCTTTTTCCAAAAAACAACTACAAAACTAGATAAAATTGTTGATAACAATTCAGGGTTCTTAAAGTTGACTTAATATAAGCACACATTGGGAAATATTTATTCAAGAAAAATGACTCACCTTTGGGTGAGAACAGTGTGAATCTGTATCATTCTTCCAACGGGCTGTTCTAACCAACTCCTCTCCTTGCCCAATATCAAAATCAGTAGGCGCAGTGCTGCTGCCAGGAGTGGACAACCCACAAAAATCAGTTGGTTCGCTGGGAGGAGACAGACCTGATTTTGAACAAAGGGCACAGAAGCCATGCTCAGTAGTATTTGTGAGTAAAAATGGCAAAATTGGTAGGAAATGAACAAAGGAAGCTAACAACACTTCTAAACTGAGATTGTAGTTGTCCTTGGAGTGAACAATAAACTGACCAGCCAACAACTTAATATGCAAATCCTGGAAATGGATCCATGGAGGGGCTAGATCAGCTTTCCACAAATCCATCAACTAGGGGAAGCTACCCCGAAGAGGAGAGAGAGACTTAAAAATACCCAAAGACATCATTTAAAAAGAAGCATAAAGAACTATGAATAATTTAGATCCTCACCTAACACCATCTACAAAAGTCAAATAAAAAAATGTACCTTAGATTAAATGTAAGAGCTAAAACTAAATTATTTCTAAAAGCAAGCAGAGGAGAAAATGAGACTTTGGATTAAACAAAGATATCTTAGATATGACACAAAAAGCCAATCTATCAAAAGACAAAAAAAAAAAATTGAACCTCATTAAACTTAAAATGTTTCTGTTCTTCAAGAAAGACTTATGCAAATAAAATATAAGCTACAGACTGGGAGAAATACTTGTAAATTATGTATCTGATAAAGGATATATATTCAAAATAATGAAAGAAATTTTACAACTCACTAAGAAGATGACAAGCGACCCAGTTTAAACATGGGCAAAATATTTTTTTTTAAAGATTTTATTTATTTATTTGACAGAGAGAGCTCACAAGTTGGCAGAGAGGCAGGCAGAGAGAGAGGAGGAAGCAGGCTCCCTGCAGAGCAGAGAGCCCCATGCGGGGCTTGATCCCAGACCCTGAGATCATGACCTGAGCCGAAGGCAGAGGCTTTAACCCACTGAGCCACCCAGGCACCCCAACATGGGCAAAATATTTTATAACACATTTCACCTAAGAAGATTTATGAATGGTTAAAAAACACATGTAAAGTTGTTCAATGTAGTTAATACTCATTTTGTCATTTTGCCCTAAAGTCTCTAGTGAAATGCAAATGGCATACTACTAGACATCCACTGGAATAGTTACAATCGAAAAGTCTGATGGTACCAAGTGTTGGCAAAAAACAGAGAGAAAATTGAATCTCTGTATGATCTTGGTGGGAATGTAAAATGGTACAGATTTTTTTGGAAAAAAGTTTAACAGTTTCTTAAAAAAAAGTTAATAATAAGCTTAATTCCATTCCTAAGTGTATGAGATATAAAACGTAAGTCTACACAAATTCTTCTATGCAAATGCTCATAACAATATTATTCTGAATAACTAAGAACTGGAAACAATCCAAAAATCTATTGACTGTTGACTAGATAAACAAAATGTGGTACATCTATAAAATGAAATTCAGTTCTGCAGTAGAAAGAACAAATTGTTAATACATATGACAATATGAATGGACCTCAAAAATTTTATGCCACGTGAAAGAAGTCAGGAACAACAGACTATATACTCTGTGGTTCTATTTGCATAAAATTTGCAGGAGAAATAAACATAGATTAGTGTCTGAAGCTGAGCCAGAAATGGAGATTTCCTGCAAATGAATACAAAGAAACTTTTTGAGTGATTGGCCTACAACCATACAGTATTATGGCAATCATTGTAACTATAAATTTCATTTAGAATATTGAATTGTATGTTTAAAATGAGCTTATTTTATAGCATCTGATTTATAGTAAAAAAAAACCTGATAAACTAACATTCACTTCTTAATGCTCTTTAGAAAAGCAATGCTTGAATCTTTTAAGGAGGTTGCTGATGTTAAGGTTAGTTAGAATTTTCTGACTCTCATTTCATGTTACATGTTACATTTATGTGAAATTTGCTTGTGCTCCTTAAAAAAAGCTTGGAAACTAAAATAATTATAATTTTTTTCAGTTTATGTTTTTAAAACTATTAATACTTATGAATGGTTGAGTGATATATTTTTGATAAATGGAAATATTTTTGTTTTTGAAAAGAGAAGAAGTAAATCATTTGGAAAACCTTCCAAAAAGGATCTTCTTTGTCTGTGACTTGGCTAACACTTAAAATCAGGTTTTTGTTTTTAGTAAATTGAATCAGCAAAACAGTTTCCTTCAAGTCATAGAAGATAACAAATTTGTTAACATAAATTACAGATGTATTTATTTATAAAACTAATACAACTAGTATTTTCCTAGAATTCTCTGAGTTGAGAGTGTATGAATTGGTCTTAATTATCCTGTTGCAGGAACATCAGATCATTAAGTTCTCCAATCAAGGCTTTAGTGACAGTGAGTTACTCTCACTTGTGCTTACAAATGACATCCTCTAGCCTACCCTTTAGCTTCCTCCCCTGCTTCTCCCTGTGATGGCCACACAGGTCCTTATAGCTGTGATGCTGCATAACCTGCCGTCCTTCCCTAAGCTTCTTGGCCGAGAGCTATGCTGTTGTACAAAATTCTTAAAATTAACTGTGAGTTGCTATTATGATGAAAATATTCTGAACTGGGACGCCTGGGTGGCTCAGTTGGTTAAGCAGCTGCCTTTGGCTCAGGTCGTGATCCCAGCGTCCTGGGATCAAGTCCCACATCGGGCTCCTTGCTCAGCAGGGAGCCTGCTTCTCCCTCTGACTCTGCCTGCCACTCTGTCTGCCAGTGATCCCTCTCTCCCTCTCTCTCTCTCTCTGACAAATAAAAAAAAAAAAAAAATATTCTGAATTGTTTTTCATCAATGGCAATGCTGAAATAGAGAAATACCTTATTTATCCATTCAGTTTACTCCTTATTCTACTAGGTTAAAAAGCAGGCCTTCCTTCCTTACTTATTGTTTTGTTTTTTTCAGATAGTCACTATCAGAATACTCAGCCCCAGTTTTCAAAGATAGCAGGGCAAACAAACAAGCTAGAGCCCAACGTTCTCAATATCATACCTCCCCTTCATTAGTCAGTTTTGTTTTGTTTTGTTTTGTTTTGTTTTTTTCCTGAGTAACTAACTACCCATAATGTTAGAGACTTACAAGTTCTTGAGGGCTTTTTTTTTTTTGCTTGTTTATTTTAGTTGCTCATGGATCCCCAGGTTAGGTAGAGTGACTGCTTCCTTAGGCTCTCAGTTTTGTTCAGATCGGTTTCATGTGTCTTCATGATTCTGGGTCCAATGCTTACTATGGAATATACTTCTCACTAATGATCATAAGAGATCAGGTGAGAAAACTAAATCAAGAAAGCATTTTTAAAAAAACCTCTCCCTAAAAAAAATTAAAAAATAAAATCTCTTCCTATATCATATAAACTAGCCAAGTCCAACTCAACAGGGTGGGAATATGTTTTCCTTCCAGATGGGGAGATATTGCAAATTTCCATGACTGAAAAACATGGTCATATTACAGGGAGTAATAATTGGAACAGCAACCCAGTGTATCACAGATCCCTTCAGCGGAAATCTATTAGCTCAGAACCAAGAGTGTATTTCTCAACCTTCTTCCTTCTCTTCTCTACAGAAGTTTCTACCTATAAAAATACTCTGTCAGTCCTATTCCGTCTCTTGGCTTTTGCTGCTTTATGTTTGATACATAACCACAGCAATCTTAATACCATGCAACAATAAACATGTATTTTTTACTCACATGTTTGTTATACTTGGCTGGGACAGCTCTGCTTCAGGCTGTCCCTTAATGGGACAGCTAGGTGGCTCTCTTTGTTCTTGAATCAAGGGGGAGTGCCTGTCCTCAATGTATTTTTCTTATGGGCCAGAAGGCAACCAAATGGCATAAGCAGTACCAGCCTCAGCGAGTGTTACATTGCTAACATCTAACTGGTCAAAGCATCACATCGCCAAACCTATAGTGAAAGGAAGGAAAAGTACATCTGATAAAGTACATCCCATGAAGCCACAGTTGGCTACCTTAGTCACATTTAGTCATTTCGTTCACATACACCCTGAGGCTTTGTCACTCACTTTTGATTTAGCATGCTACAGTTTTATTTAAAAACAATGAAAATTTCTGGACCTCTCTATGCCCACTTAATTTCCCTTAAATTGGCCAGTTCTGTTTTGTGCTCTTCTTCCCTTTGTCGTAACTGTCACGGTAGCAAGCTCATGTTTTCAAATCTTTGCATCCAACTTTCTCGCACCAGTGTAGCAAGTTTCATTAGGTACATTGTCTGGAGTGCAGTTTGACCCAGTGTTTTGCCACTACAGAATAGAGTTTATCATTTTTGCAGCCTCAGGTAAAATACACTTATTTTAGGTTTTTTGTCATGACACTACTCCTACCCACACAACTAAAATCACTATTGGTCAAGGTTTGGTCACAGAAACGGAAGCCACTCTATATATTATGAGTTAAGACGAAGCTTAATACAGAATCAAGTGAAAGAGCACAGAGGTCAGAGAGGTTGCAGCACTGGGTCCAAGGATTTGACACTGAAACGGTCGGGAGCTGGTTCTCACAAGCTAACCAGGCCGTTGCTGTGCCTCTTACCTACTGACAAGCCTCGCCGCAGCTCCGGTTTCCACTATTCCTCTGCCTTCCAAACCTTACATGAATTCCTCTTCTGGGCAAAGAAACCAGAAAAATAAAGAGGATTCTGGGAGACATAATAATTGGCCTTAGAATATGCGGGAACTTAGTTGACAACAGAAAATCCAGCATGGTCATGTTTTCACAAAGGGATACACGTGGATCTGCGAGATTGAAAAGTTGAGTTTCTCACTCTGAGATTCCCAAGCACTCTAAATTAAATCAAAATGCTTATGCATTTACACCAAGAATTTAGGACATCAACATGGAGTGAAATGGACTAAAGAAGAAATTATGAGACAGACATATACCCATTTTAAAACAACTGTTTCCTCTCTTGAGCAGAATTTGATTGAAGCCATTACCCAATATGAGTCCAGTCTTTTACTAAGAGAAAAAATTAAACATCACTGGTAATGTAACAAAAATATCTTTGACTATCTTTTATTTCCTATTCTCTTTCTATTTTATTAATTTTATTGTAATGCTTTCCACATGCTGTCTTTCAAAATACACACCTTCCCACACACACCCACACACTCACATAATAAATAGATATATAAATATATTTAAATTTAAGAACCAATGTAAAAGTAGCTGCTATTTGGGACAAATATACCATTAATAAATATAAAACAGACTTATTTGTATAAGCCTGGAGATATTTCCTTTTTTTCTTTATTTTGGAGAGAGAGGGTCAGGAGGGGCCCGGGAAGAGGAAGAGAATGAATCTTAAGCAGACTCCATGCCCAGCACAGAGCCTGAGGCAGGGCTCCATCTCACAACCCTGAGATCATTACCTGGGCTGAAATCAAGAGTTGGATGCTTAACCAACTGAGCAACCCAGGCACCCTTAGCCTGGAGATACTTCCTGATGAGAAGTTTGATCATGAAATTCCTACCAAAAAAATGTATTTCTGCAAGGTTAATATTGATAATCTTGAAACATAACTGATTGGAAACAAGAATAAAAATGGAAAATTAGGGACTTAGTGAGCATCCTGTATACTTAGTGCTTCATAATAACAAATAAAAGTGATTGTAGATATTAAGTGTTGGTTTACAGTAAAGGATAATAGAAAAACTTTCAAACTAAATATTAGAGTATGTGAGTCTTGGTTTGTTTTTTGTTTTTTGTTTTTTCCACTAAATGTGTGATCTGGACTAGTTGATTAACCTAAGACCTGCTTTCCTGAATTGTAAAATACAAGATTGACACTAGACTGTCTCTCAGGTAATTGTCAGTTTCAAATCTATGATTTTGAATTATTGAAGATATTTTAAGCATATAATTTAAGCTTAGAAAAATGAAGATTAAAAGTAATCCAGATATTTATATATTTTTTGTTACTGCCTGAAAGTTTTCCCAAAATTTAGCAATTTAAAACAACAAAGAAGCATTTCTTATTTCTCACTATCCTGAGGGCCAGCAGAGCAGTTCAGGTCTGGGACATTTTGTCTGAGGCCAGATTATCTAGGACAGCATCCATTGCTTGTTTGATGGCGAAAGGCTTGTTGGTTTCACAGGCAAGTTGGCTAGGGTGAGATGGTTTAGTCCTATAGCACATGGCCTCTCATTCTTCCTGGTCAGCTGCCAGGCTTTTCCATGTGGCAGTCATAGGGTCCAAGTACCAGCAAGAGATGGCAAGTCCAAATGAGGGCTCTTCAAGCCTCTGCTTGTATTAGATTTGCTAACATTTTATTGGCCAGAGGATATCACACAGACAAGCCTAGTTCACCACATGAAGAAATGGATCCCCCTTCTTAATGGAAAGAGTAGCAAAATCACATTGCAATTAGAATATGAATACATGAATGGGAAGAATTTGTGCCCAGTTTTGCAGTCTCCCATCCATCCTGTTCTCCAGCCAAACTGAGCTACATGATTTCCTAAATATAATTCATACAATCTTCCAGATTTGAGTTCGTTCATATATTTCTGGACCTCCAAAACATCCTCTTGTACTTACAGATTCTTGCAGTTCATACCACTTGTAGAGTACAGAGTTACTTAGCAACTGCCAGTTTTTTATTGGCCTAGGTAGAGGGAATAAAAAGATGAGACAGTGCCTGGATTTTGCGATGTCAAGCGGGCTTCACAAGAGACCTACACTAAAGGATAACGTAAGGATGCTAGATGCATAGAGCTTATGAGGTTTTCTTAAGGCAAAAGATGAGCACAGAGAAAGAATTGTGAAAATAGGTTATTTTCTTCTCAGTTTTATCTAGGAATAGTTTTTTTTCTTTTACAATGCAATTGAGGAATGAGACTACCCACTTCAAGAATGATTTGTTGTTAGAATTTTAATGCATATATATTACGAAATTTAGAGAGATATGGTGTGCTCTTATATTTAAAACTTTGTAGAAAGAAGGCATGTAATACTAGACTTGTGAAAATATAGGAGTCTATAAAAGGAAAATAGCTAAACTACATGATTCTTGTTAATTTGAAGTAATAAGGTCATGAAATGCAATTCAAATTTTACAAAATCATTACATTTTTGTTCTCTCAATGACAGATTTTGTTTATATTTCTTTTTTTTTAATCTTTTTTTTTCATTTTATTTATTTTTTCAGTGTAACAGTATTCATTCTTTTTGCACAACACCCAGTGCTCCATGCAAAACGTGCCCTCCCCATTACCCACCACCTGTTCCCCCAACCTCCCACCCCTGACCCTTCAAAACCCTCAGGTTGCCCCAACCTCCCACCCCTGACCCTTCAAAACCCTCAGGTTGTTTTTCAGAGTACATAGTCTCTTATGGTTCGCCTCCCCTCCCCAATGTCCATAGCCCGCTCCCCCTCTCCCAATCCCACCTCCCCCCTGTTTATATTTCTTAATGTGTGAACCCATGAACCTAGAAAAACCATTTGGAAAAAACAATGAGATCTTTCAGTTTCCTAAAATATTATCAGTATTTGTTACAAATGATATTAAAAGCATGTGAAAATCCTATTTAGTTTTAAATATTTATACAAATAGGAAAATTTTGCAGATTAGCCTCAGAATAGGTTTTATGTTTACTTTGAGTGGACAATTTTAAGTGATCTTCCAAGTCACTTTGATTTGTAACTTTCTACACTCCACAAAATATAATAAAACTTTCTTTGGCTTTAGAGCTAGTCGAATACATCACTTAGACTACTGATTAAATATTCAAATATTTAACTAAATATATTTGTTATTAACCTAAAGTTTTAATCCAGATCACATAAATAATGTCACATTCTTTTAAGAATTTTTTTAGGGTGCCTGGGTGGCTCAGTGGGTTAAAGCCTCTGCCTTCGGCTCAGGTCATGATCCCAGGATCCTGGCATCGAGCCCCGCCATCGGGCTCTCTGCTTGGCAGGGAGCCTGCTTCCCCTCCCCTCTCTCTGTCTGCCTGTGATCTCTGTCTGTCAAATAAATAAATAAAATAGTTTTTTAAAAAAGAATTTTTAAAAATTATCCATCAAATGGAATATATAAATTTTTTAAAATATCAGTCATAAAAATTGGAGAGGGTTTCAAGGAGTACTTACAATAAAATTCTAGATGCTCAAGTGTTTGGATACCTTTGTGTATGTGATTGCTTACATGACTTCTAAATATGTGAAAGTCATATAGTGAAAACAACATGTGCTTTTTACCAACTAGAGGTAAATGGCAACTTCACCACATAATTGATGCTTGATTTTAGGCAAAGTACAACTTCTCTAAACTTTAGTATACTTATATTATATGAAGACTGTAATAATACCAGCATTCAGTAAGTTGTTTTCTAAATGAAATAATTTAATGCATGTTAAAGCCCTTTCAAATTGTACACAAATACTTACATAATTTTAGCTCCATTTTGTATATCTATGCAAGAGGAACAATATATAAAGAATACCTAATTTTAAAATGTCCATAGTAATAATAATAATTACAAGTTTCATTTATCATATGCTTACTTTGGGCCAAACAGTGAGCAAAGACTTTAAAATTATTATCTTTAATCTTCATCATTCCCTATAAGAATGTCTTTACACAGTTTACAGTTGAAGAAACAGAGCCATTTTATTTATTTATTTAAGAATTTTTTTCATCTATTTGAGAGAGAGAGTGAAAGAGAGAGAGAGCACAAGCTGGGAAGGATAACAGGGAGAAGCCCTGAAACAGATCCGTTTTTGAGCTGTATTTCATTATTTGCTAGTTTTGTGTATCTGCTTTTCACCATTATGTCAGCTTTTCCAGTGTCTAGTCTTCGAGTAATGGGTAAAGATTTTATTTATTTATTTTATAGAGAGGACATGGCAAGAGAGGCAACACAAGCCAGGGGAGTGGGAGAGGGTGAAGCAGGCTTCCCGCTGAGCAGGGAGGCTGATGCAGGGCTCTGGGATCATGACCTGAGTTGAAGGCAGATGCTTAACGATTGAGCCACCTTGGCACCCCAAACCCATAATTTTTTAGGAAATAAAACACAAGGGGCACTTAGGTGGCTCAGTCAGTTAAGTATCTGCCTTTGGCTCAGGTCATGATCCTGGGGTCCTGAGACTGAGATCTTCCCTCCTTCCCTCGGCTCAGCAGGGAGGCTGCTTCTCACTCTCCATGTGCCCTTGCCCACCCACCCCCCTCATTTTCTCTCTCTCTCTCTCCCAAGTAAATGAATAAAATCTTTTTTTTAAAGAACCCACAAACTGGTTAATATATTAAGGTTTCTGAGATATATTGTAATAAATATTCTTCTTTGAGTGTGTTTGGACCTGAAATTCCCAAATGAATAGATTAAATTGTGCTCACCTTGTGTTCACTTCTGCTTGTCACTTCTGTGTGCATGGGTACATGATTATGTACATACCTGTGTGTTACTGCAGGGGCAGGCTTCTAAGTCCTACTATATTCAAATTTCATGATTTGGTGGACTAATTATAAAATTCAGATATTTATATTTAATCTGGATGTTCAGGTTATTTGCTTCTAACCTAGTTTCTTCCTTGGTATATGCGCGTGGCTTTAATCACTGCACAGTATGGTGTGTAAACCTTTCCCCAGCTTTGCATTTGGAGATCATTCCTATAAGACTGTTGCTTAAAAAAGCCCTTCCTTTAAGAAAGAAGCTTTAGATTTGTCAAGAGATCATGTAATGTGTTTTCCCCCAAGAAGTAGAACTTTTTGATGAGCCCATGTTGATACTTGATGTTTTTGATGCAGTTGCTTCATGATTGTAGTGTTGGCAGTTTTGCACTGAAACATCACTGTTTGATCTATCTGACCTTTGTCAGTAATGCCTTTTAAGTAACAGTCTTGCTATGGTTGGATAGGAGAGGACAGTGGGGTATTTGGAGGATTGCAGGTGGAAAATAAGCCATAGGGTTTGATCAAAGCTGATGGGTAGAGATTGACAAGCAGACTTCAAAAGATCTAATAAAGTTGTTTTGGGCAATATTAGAACACTGAATGGAATTACCACTTTCACATTTTTGTAATATATTTATATATATAAAAAGAAAGTAGTTTGACACTAAAGACACTATTGTGTCTTTTACTCCACCAATACCACTCTTCTTAAGAAATCACTGCACACTTAAAGAACTGGAGAATCAACAACAAATCAAACCAACTCCACATGCAAGAAGGGAAATAATCAAGATTAGAGCAGAGATCAATGATGTAGAAACCAGAGATACAGTAGAACGTATCAATGAAACTAGAAGCTGGTTTTTTGAAAGAATCAATAAGATCGATAAACCATTGGCCACACTAATCCAAAAGAAAAGAGAGAAAGCCCAAATTAATAAAATTATGAATGAAAAGGGAGAGATCACAACTAACACCAAGGAAATAGAAACAATCATCAGAAATTATTACCAATAGTTATATGCCAATGAGCTAAGCAACCTAGATGAAATGGATGTATTCCTGGAAAACTACAAACTCCCAAAATTGAACCAGGAAGAAATTGACAACCTGAATAGACTGATATCTAGTAATGAGATTGAAGCAGTGATCAAAAACCTCCCAAAAAACAAGAGCCCAGGACCCGACAGATTCCCTGGGGAATTCTACCAAACTTTCAAAGAAGAAATAACACCAATTCTCCTGAAGCTGTTCCAAAAAATTGAAGCAGAAGGAAAACTTCCAGACTCTTTTTATGAAGCCAGCATTACCCTGATCCCAAACCAGGCAAAGACCCTACCAAAAAGGAGAATTTCAGACCAATATCACTGATGAATATGGATGCAAAGATTCTCAACAAGATCCTAGCAAACAGGATCCAGCAGCACATTCAAAAGATTATCCACCATGACCAGGTGGGATTCATCCCTGGGTTGCAAGTTTGGTTCAACTTTCACAAATCAATCAATGTGATAGAACGAATCAATAAGAGAAGAGAGAAGAACCACATGGTCCTCTCAATTGATGCAGAAAAAGCATTTGACAAAATCCAGCATCCGTTCCTGATGAAAACACTTCAAAGTATAGGGATAGAGGGAACTTTCCTGAACTTCATAAAATCTATCTATGAAAGACCCACAGCAAATATCATCCTCAATGGGAAAAAGCTTGCAGCCTTCCCGTTGAGATCAGGAACACGACAAGGATGCCCACTCTCACCACTCTTGTTCAACATAGTATTAGAAGTTCTAGCAATGGCAATCAGACAACAAAGAGAAATAAAAGGTATCCAGATTGGCAAGGAAGAAGTCAAACTCTCTCTCTTCGCAGATGACATGATTCTTTATATGGAAAACCCCAAAGACTCCACCCCCTAACTACTAGAACTCATACAGCAATTCAGTAATGTGGAAGGATACAAAGTCAATGTACAGAAATCAGTGGCTTTCTTATACACTAACAATGAAAATACAGAAGGGATATTAGAGAATCGATTCCATTTACTATAGCACCAAGAACTATAAGATACCTGGGAATAAACCTAACCAAAGAGGTAAAGGATCTGTACTCGAGGAACTACAGAACACTCATGAAACAAATTGAAGAAGACACAAAAAGATGGAAGACTGTTCCATGCTCTTGGATTGGAAGAATAAACATTGTTAAAATGTCTATACTGCCTAGAGCAATCTATACTTTTAATGCCATTCCGATCAAAATTCCACCAGTATTTTTCAAAGAGCTGGAGCAAATAATCCTAAAATTTGTATGGAATCAGAAGAGACCCCGAATTACTAAGGAAATGTTGAAAAACAAAAACAAAACTGGCGGCATCATGTTACCTGATTTCAAGCTTTACTACAAAGCTGTGATCACCAAGACAGCGTGGTACTGACATAAAAACAGACACATAGACCAGTGGAATAGAGTGGAGAGCCCATATGGACCCTCAACTCTATGGTGAAATAATCTTCGACAAAACAGGAAAAAATATTCAATGGAAGAAGACAGTCTCTTCAATAAATGGTGCTGGGAAAACTGGACAGCGATATGTAGAAGAATGAAACTCGACCATTCTCTTACACCATACACAAAGATAAACTCGAAATGGATAAAAGACCTCAACGTGAGACAGGACTCTATCAGAATCTTAGAGGAGAACATAGGCAGTAACCTCTTTGATATCAGCCACAGCAACTTCTTTCAAGATATGTCTCCAAAGGCCAAGGAACCAAAAGCGAAAATGAACTTTTGGGACTTCATCAAGATCAAAAACTTCTGCACAGCAAAGGAAACAATCAACAAAACAAAAAGGCAACCCACGGAATGGGAGAAGATATTTGCAAATGACAGTACAGACAAAAGGTTGATATCCAGGATCTATAAAGAACTTCTCAAACTCAACACACACAAAACAGATAATCATATCAAAAAATGGGCAGAAGATATGAACAGACACTTCTCCAACGAAGACATACAAATGGCTATCAGACACATGAAAAAATGTTCATCATCACTAGCCATCAGGGAGATTCAAATTAAAACAACATTGAGATACCACCTGACACCAGTTAGAATGGCCAAAATTAGCAAGACAGGAAACAACGTGTGTTGGAGAGGATGTGGAGAAAGGGGAACCCTCTTACACTGTTGGTGGGAATGCAAGTTGGTGCAGCCACTTTGGAGAACAGAGTGGAGATTCCTGAAGAAATTAAGAATAGAGCTTCCCTATGACCCTGCAATTGCACTGCTGGGTATTTACCCCAAAGATACAGATGTAGTGAAAAGAAGGGCCATCTGTACCCCAATGTTTATTGCAGCAATGGCTACGGTCGCCAAACTGTGGAAAGAACCAAGATGCCCTTCAACGGATGAATGGATAAGGAAGATGTGGAACATATACACAATGGAGTATTATGCCTCCATCAGAAAGGACGAATACCCAACTTTCGTAGCAACATGGACGGGACTGGAAGAAATTATGCTGAGCGAAATAAGTCAAGCAGAGAGTGTCAAGTATCATATGGTCTCACTTATTTGTGGAGCATAACAAAGAACATGGAGGACATGGGGAGATGGAGAGGAGAGGGAGTTGAGGGAAACTGGAAGGGGAGATGAACCATGAGAGACTATGGACTCTGAAAAACAACCAGAGGGTTTTGAAGGGACCGGGGGGTGTGGGGGGAGGAGGTTGAGGAACCAGGTGGTGGGTAATAGGGAGGGCACGTACTGCATGGAGCACTGGGTGTGATGCAAAAACAATGAACACTGTTATGCTGTAAATAAACAAATAAACGAATAAAAAAAAAAAGAAAGAAATCATTGCACATTTGTAGTCTCGTATCCGAGAGTAAATTTAAATATCTTTTAGAAAATTTCTTGGCTGTTCTTTCATTATACTTCCTCTATAAAGTTTCAGAGCCTATTTGAAAATTTCATGATAAATATAATTACATTGTATTAATAAATTATTTTAGGAAGAACCAATATCTTTCTA
This sequence comes from Meles meles, assembly GCF_922984935.1. Taxonomy (NCBI): domain Eukaryota; kingdom Metazoa; phylum Chordata; class Mammalia; order Carnivora; family Mustelidae; genus Meles; species Meles meles. The sequence continues at coordinate 25,891,121 of NC_060075.1, read as the reverse complement.
ATATGGAATATTACCACTCTAATTTTATATTTATATACCTCTCCTATTTGGTATATTCTATGTAGTATCTAATGAATTTTTAGGTTTTAAACTTACTATTACTGTTATCACAATTACTATTATAATTACTATTATCACAATAATTAATGAATGTATCTGGTATAAATGAGATCTGTTGCATGTTGAAGATTATGTTTATTCACTTTGCTGTACTTATATTGCTTCTTTTCTATTTCATTTAACTCTTTAGGATTTTTTACATAGGCAGTCATATCTTATGCAAATCATTACATGGTTTTGCTTTTTCTCTTCCTCCCCATTATTTATGCCTTTATTTCTTTTTCATTTCTTACTACTTAACTACCTTACAGTGCAATGTTGAATAATTATATAGTGGTAAGAATATCTAACTTACAGTTGAGTTAATGGGTAATGTTTCTAATGTTTAATTACTAATTGCAATAGAATTCCAGTAATTTTTCTTTATCAAGTTGTGTGTCTATGTCTGCTCATTAATTTCTGCCATTCCTGTCTTTTTAGGAGTTTCCTATCAGTTGTAAGGGATACCATTATATTTCTTCTGTCAATACCAGCTATTCAGATTTTTATTTCTTCTTGAGTTTAATTTAAAGCATAATGGCAAACCATTTATTAATTGTAGTTTTTTAAATTACTGCAAATAATGATAAATAGAATTAGATTAGAATTGTTATATTCTATGTAGGGATAAACTATTTCTGATGTTATTGTGTCTTTTCATTTGTTGTTCAGATTGACCACTCTCTATTTTATTAACCTTTTAAAGGAATCCTGTTTATATTTAATTTATTGAACTTAATATAATAAAATGCTGTTATTTTGGTTCATATACTTTTTATTTTATTTTTGTTAAAGATTTTCCTTTAGTGTGCTATTTTTTTTCTTTTCCTGAGATGGAACATATATTCATTTACTTCCAATATTTCTTATTTTTGCTTATTTTTTTTAAGATTTATTTATGTTTTGGGATGCCTGGGTGGCTCAGTTGGTTAAGCTCTGCCTTCAGCTCAGGTCATGATCCCAGGATCCTGGGATCGAGTCCCACATCCGGCTCCTTGCTCAGCAGGGAGCCTGCTTCTCTCTCTGCCTCTGCCTGCCTCTCTGCCTGCTTGTGTGTACTCTCTCTTTCTCTCTCTGGCAAATAAAAGAAATCTTAAAAAAAAAAAAAAGATTAATTTATGTATTTTAGAGAGACAGAGTAAGCAGAGCAAGAGGCAGAGGGAGAGAAGCAGACTCCCTTCTGAGCGTGGAGCCCCATCTTACAACCCTGAGACCAGGACCTGAACAAAACCAAGAGTAAGGCACTTAACTGACTGATCCACACAGGTGTCCCAAATATTTATTATCTAATAAATTTATTTATAGCAAACAGTTTTACTTTGAACTTCTCTGAGCTTTAAACTTAGTAATTTAAATCAAGCATTTATTTTAATCATATTTTTGTTGGTCAGAAATTTAGTAAAGGCTCAGCTAAAGGATCACTTCCAAAATAGCTTCTGTCTCATACGATTGACAACCTAGTGTCCCTCTTTCCATGTGGCATCTATCCCCCATTTTTGGTTTTTTCCCATAATGGTAGCCTTAGGTACTGAGTCGTCTTCTGTGGAGCTTAGCCCTCTAACAGGAAATGTTCCAAGTGGTATTGAGTAAAAGAAACAAACTGATATGGCTTCATATCTTAATTTCTGTTGGTTAACACGATCAGATTTGAAACCTCTGCTTCTTCTTAGGAGAATGTCAGAGTGTTTGTGGCTCTCTTTATTTCACCACATGCTCTTCAGCTCTGTATTCTAGTCCTTTATTTTAATTAGTTTATTTATTTTTTCAGCGTAACAGTATTCATTGTTTTTGCACAACACCCAGTGCTCCATGCAATACGTGCCCTCCCTATTACCCACCACCTGGTTCCCCCAACCTCCCACCCCCGCCCCTTCAAAACCCTCAGGTTGTTTTTCAGAGTCCATAGTCTCTTATGGTTCACCTCCCCTTCCAATTTCCCTCAACTTCCTTCTCCTCTCCATCTCCCAATGTCCTCCATGTCATTTGTTATGCTCCACAAATAAGTGAAACCATATGATACTTGACTCTCTCTGCTTGACTTATTTCACTCAGCATAATCACTTCCAGTCCCGTCCATGTTGCTACAAAAGTTGGGTATTCATCCTTTCTTTTCTTTTTTTTTAATATAAATATATAATGTGTTTTAATCCCCAGGGATACAGGTCTGTGAATCACCAGGTTTACACACTTCACAGCACTCACCATAGCACATACCCTCCCCAATGTCCATAACCCCTCTCCCCCTCTCCCGACCGCACTTCCCCCCAGCAACCCCCAGTTTGTTTTGTGAGATTAAGAGTCATTTATTGTTTGTCTCCCTCCCAATCCCATCTTGTTTCATTTATTCTTCTCCTATCCCCCTAAACCCCCCATGTTGCATCTCCACATCCTCACATCAGGGAGATCATACGATAGTTGTCTTTCTCTGATTGACTTATTTCACTAAGCATGATACCCTCTAGTTCCATCCATGTCGTCGCAAATGGCAAGATTTCATTTCTTTTGATGGCTGCATAGTATTCCATTGTGTATATATACCACTTCTTCTTTATCCATTCATCTGTTGATGGACATCTAGGTTCTTTCCATAGTTTGGCTTTTGTAGACATTGCTGCTATCAACATTCGGATGCACGTGCCCCTTCGGATCACTCTGTTTGTATCTTTAGGGTAAATACCCAGTAGTGCAATTGCTGGGTCATAGGGTAGTTCTATTTTCAACTTTTTGAGGAACCTCCATGCTGTTTTCCAGAGTGATTGCACCAGCTTGCATTCCCACCAACAGTGGAGGAGGGTTCCCCTTTCTCCGCATCCTCACCAGCATCTGTCATTTCCTGACTTGTTAATTTTAGCCCTTCTGACTGGTGTGAGGTGACATCTCATTGTGGTTTTGATTTGTATTTCCCTGATGCCGAGTGATGTGGAGCACTTTTTCATGTGTCTGTTGGCCATCTGGATGTCTTCTTTGCAGAAATGTCTGTTCATGTCCTCTGCCCATTTCTTGATTGGATTGTTTGTTCTTTGGGTGTTGAGTTTGCTAAGTTCCTTATAGATTTTGGACACTAGCCCTTTATCTGATATGTCATTTGCAAATATCTTCTCCCATTCTGTCAGTTGTCTTTTGGTTTTGTTAACTGTTTCCTTTGCTGTGCAAAAGCTTTTGATCTTAATGAAATCCCAATAGTTCATTTTTGCCCTTGCTTCTCTTGCCTTTGCCGGAAGATGTTGCTGCGGCTGAGGTCGAAGAGGTTGTAGCCCTTTATTTTATATTCTCAATAACTTATTATTTCAGGTCTCTTGTCCCCTAACAAGTTATTTGGAGCTGAGTTAGACTTGTCTTTTCTCCCTCCCTCCCTTCCTCTCTTTCTCTCCCATCCTTCCTTCCTTCCCTCTTTTCCTCCCTCCCTCCCATCCACCCTCTTTCTTCTTCCCCTCCCCTCCCCTCGCCTCCCTTCCCATCCTTTTCCCTTCTCTCCCCTTCATAAATGTTCTTTAAACTATCCTTTAAAAATATTCAAAAATATCCCTTCCCCTCCTCTCCCCTCCCCTCCCCTCCCCTCCCCTTCATAAACACTCTTTAAGCTGTAAAATATTTTAAAAATATTTTCAGTGCACTTTACTGGCTCAGTTGGTAGAACATGCAACTCTTGATCTCTGGGTCATGAGTTGAAGACTCATGTTGGACATAGAGTTTACTTAAAAATTTTTTTAAAAACATTAAATTTTTTTAAAATTTTCTAGTCTTAATTTCTGTTGGACAAAATATGGCCAACATAAATGTTATTTTTTTAAAGTTTATTGACATTTTCTTTGTGACCTAATATATGCCTAGTTTTTAATGCCTCTGAAGGAACTTGGTTTATTGAACTATACAATTTAATTACTCTATGATTTTATTTATTTTCCCCTATTTTGGCTATGTATATTAAATTCTTCCTCTTATGATGTGAAATGTACCTGATTCATTTTGTTTTTGTTACAGTTCATGCCTTAAATGTCCTGAAGTTATTAGGTTTATGAAGATGATTGATATTTAATTTGCTTATTCCTTTAAAACTTTTATTATAAAGCAGTATTGTTTTTATGTAATACATGATTAGTATAGTTTATCCAATAATACTAATAACATCTATGCACCGCATCATTCTTTTCTTATATGTTCTTTATAAATGTAATTGTTATATTTTCTATATACAAAAAATTCTTAATCACTCAAGTTGAACTCCATTTAAAAATGGCTAACTATGTATCACCCTAATGTGAGAAAATAAAATCCAGATTTTGAAGGGAACAGAAGCTTTTTAACTTTCTAAACTTGCTTGTTTCAGTAATTTTTAAAAAATATCCTTTTGAATGTGTGGAAATCAGTTCTGGTACCCTTGAAGTAATCACACAAGGGAAGTCTCATCTGTTGGTAGTCAGCCACAATTCAGGGAGAGTCTTGTGTAATCTTGTTTTAGGATGGCAGAGTTTCCACATAGCAACTTTCAGAAAATCTCCCAAATGGCAGCTTAGCAATAGCCACCAGCCACAAGTCTGAGAAAGTACAAGCTGTCACACAGAATTGCCTTCAAAAAGCTCTTTACTTGTTTGTTACAGAGACTTGGAATGCTTTCTTCTGTTTTGTTTCTTCAGAGCAAACCCCTTTTTCTTAGCTTTTGTCATTCAGTTGTCATGGTACATGCCTTGGTAAAATTCCTTTCTCAGTACCCTTTGAGATAGTTTGATTATTGTGAGAATAGTTATCTGGTTCAATATGATCATATAATTCTAAAATCAGGTATCAATATATGTGGTTATACATTTTCAGCTTATTATAACCTCTTTAATGTACATCCTTTAAATGTAAACATCAAGTGAAATAGTAACTCAGGTAATGCAGCCCTAGAAATAATCAGATTACCAAATTAACTGAGTTTCTAACATTTTGGGGCAAATTTTAAATAAATAGTAGTTTTAATTTTCTCCCAAATAATTCTATAAATATGTAATTATCCTACATATGATAATAAATTTAATATAATTTATTTTTAAAAACTTACTGACAACATTCACCTTCAAGTTCAGTTTTTCCAGTTGAAGTTTAATACCCTTAGCGGACAAATTTAGAATATGGGATGGAACTATTTTACACCACCTGGCAATGGACAGTACCTATATTTATATTAAATAATAATAGTGTTACATCATTATGTTTATATCATATATAAACATACATATCTATCAGTATGTATGCTCTTATTATGTGATTTTCTGGTTTTAGAATCTCTGCTCACTCCATGATGTATTATATTAATCATAAACTTTATGATGAGCTTCTACTGTAGTTTGAATTCGAGAGTAAACTATTTTAGTCATAATGAATAAGTTTTGAAATGCTGTTTCAGTGTCAGTGGATTTTATATCATAGCTCTGTAATGTGGCTGTGATGTCAAAACATGCATCCATTGCCTATTCTTCCACTGCCCTGAGTATTCTAAGATGTTGGGCTTTTGATTAATTTCATAATTTTCTGACCTCAAATATGGGTATTAACCATTAGTTTCCCTACTTCATGTCATTGAGAAAAATAGTATTTTCACTTGTTGGAAATTGTTTAAGTGCTATATTATCAAATGAAGAAAGTAAGTAATGGTTAATACCCATCAACTGAGTAGACTCAACAGTGTAAGTGTTGGATAGAGGGGAAGGAAGAATAAATCAGCAGTAGAGCTCAAAATGACCCAAAATAAGTGTCCATTTTAAGAATGTATCAAGCACAGTTATCCAGTTTGGAATCCAGAAAAATAGTATTGTTATTCGAATATTGATGATATGCTGCTGAATGTAGTAACAGATCTCAGCACTTCTCAGGATTCTGGTGCCTTGCAGTAATGAAGCAATAACATTTTCTCAAGGTGCATGCATGTGTGTTCAATTGAATGCCATAGATAGCAGATTGCTACACTTCCAGAGAAATCTATTGCATTGGCAGCTTATTTTTTTTTTTTAAAGATTTTTATTTATTTATTTGTCAGAGAGAGAGCGAGAGCGCAAGAGCGAGTACAGGCAGACAGAGTGGCAGGCAGAGACAGAGAGAGAAGCAGGCTCCCTGCAGAGCACGATGTGGGACTCGATCCCAGGATGCTGGGATCATGACCTGAGCCGAAGGCAGCCGCTTAACCAATTGAGCCACCCAGGCGTCCCGGCAGCTTATTTTTTTTTTTTTTTTAATATCTCAGTCTTGAATTTGTCATAGCATTGTAACTGTACAAAATTAGAGCATTTAAAGATATGGGTTTGGGAGCATGTAGGATATGTGTGTAAGGAGAGAGAGAAAGGCACTGTGAAAACAGTTTAAAGCGAGAAGTTACTCAGGGGATGCTGCAGTGTTCTGTATGATATGACTGAGCAGTCACCAGGCAAGCTTGGACGCTATCACCATGAATACCTTGACTTAAGTACTAATGAAATCATGTTGTTTTAAATTCAGTTTGGGATTCAAAATGTGAAAAGAAAAACCCTATTTGCAGTTTAAAAAATTACTGAAATGGATTTTGAGAGAATCCTGTCCTGTGGTTTTCGAGAAATCATAAATCATTCTCAGTTCTCTCATGGTTTTGATGTAATTTGTCCCTTATAAATCACTGTAGGCCCTGGACCCTCATTCATGGGGTTAAAAGGCCATACATTCAACTATGACTCAGTGGTTTGTTTAAGATGAGGTTTTACCCACTGGGTGCCAGAGTCTAGCACTCTCCTCGCCCCCTGCTGCTCCATGAATATTCAGCCAACTGCACCAATGCTAAACACAGGAGTTATTTCACAGTCTGAAATTGGGGAAAAATTATATGCTTCAACTTGTAAAATTTTTAAAGCTTAGATGAGAAAAAAGAACTATATAATAAGCCTGTGGGGTAAAGAAAGGGTTTCTAAAGCAGACCACTTTTGCTGTCACTATTTTCAATATATAAATTATTATACTAAAGTGGATTCTCCATAAAATCTGTGTTTGGTATACCATTTAATGTCTTATAAATAGTATTCTCCGGTAAGGACATTTTTTTAATGAATTAACAACAAACTTCCTAAAATGTTTCTAACATTTACTACTGGAAATTAAAGCATAGACAAAAACAGTGAGAAAAGCAAAATAATCTCCCATGTAACCATCACCAGTTTAAACAATTATTGTGCATTTTAGTTTTGTTTCCTTCCCAGTGTGGAACTTTTTTACCTTAATGAAGTCATTAGTTCATTTTTGCTTTTGTTTTCCTTGCCTAGGGACTATGTCTAGTAAAAAGTTGCTACCTCCTGAGGTCAAAGAGCTTGCTGGGGAGGTGGGTGGGAGATGGGCTAAATGGGTAATGGGGATTACAGAGGACACTTGGGATGAGCACTGGGTGTTAGATGTAAGTGATGGATCACTAAATTCTACTCCAGAAACTAATACTGCACTATATGTTAACTAACTAGAATTTAAACAAAAACTTGAAACATCAAAAAAAAAAAATTATTCTGCAGTGGCCAATCTTATTTCATTGATAGCCTACCCATTAAATCCCTTGGAACATGTAAGTGAAGACCTGATATCGTATGAGTTTAACTGTAAATACTTCTGCATATATCTCTAAAAAGTAATTATTCTTTTTTAAATAATACTAAATTCCTATGAAAATAATAATCCCTTAATGTCATTAAATATGCAGTTAGGGGGCGCCTGGGTGGCTCAGTGGGTTAAAGCCTCTGCCTTCAACTCAGGTCAAGATCCCAGGGTCCTGGGATCCAGCCCCGAATCGGGCTCTCTGCTCAGCAGGGAGCCTGCTTCCCTCCTCCCTCTCTCTGCCTGCCTCTCTGCCTGCTTGTGATCTCTGTCTGTCAAATAAATAAATAAAATCTTAAAAAAAAAAAAAGACAGCTAGTATGTGTCAGGTGTGCTAGTGCAAAAAATGGAGAAAAAAAAAGGCTGAGGGGTGCCTGGGGGGCTTAGTGGGTTAAGCCTCTGCCTTCAGCTCAGGTTATGATCTCAGGGTCCTAGGATCAAGCCCTGCATCAGGCTCTCTGCTCAGCAGGGAGTCTGCTTCCCCCTTTCTCTCTCTCTGCCTGCCTCTGTGCCTGCCTCTGTGCCTACTCGTGATCTCTGTCAAATAAAATAAATAAAATCTTAAAAAAAAAATGCAATTAGTGTTGGCAGTCCCCAATTGTTCTAAAAAAGTGTTTTGTTTTATTGTTAGATTTTTAGTATCTAGATCTATATAAGATTCATACATTGTTGGGTATGTCTAACATTTATAACATTTAAGTTCTCTCTCTCATTTGAGAATTAAGTTACGAACGTGAAACTTCATTCCTATTCATAGTTCAGTGAACAATTTTCAAAAAGTAAGAAAATTAACATTGAGAGAATACTATTACATAGTGTACCAACAGTCTTTTCTTTATAGGAATACCAGAATTCTGGCCAGGATCCAATCCAGTAGATCACATTTTCATAACCCTTGGTCTCCTTTAATCTGGAATACTCTTTCTTTGTCCTTCATAAATTTGAAGTTTGGAAGAGTACAGACCAGATTTTACTTTGCTTCTTTTCTTTCTTTCTCCCTCCCTCCCTCCCTCACTCCCTTTCTTTCTTTCTTTCACAAAAAGTCGCTAAATTTGGGTTTCTGTGATGTTTCCTCGTGAATAGGAAAAGATCATGCATCCTTAGTAGAAATACCCAAAGATGATGTTTAATGCTTCTTAGTGTATCATCTTGGGAGGTATATGATTTTTAGATTGTCCCATGACTAATGACGATAATTTTAATCATTTTGTTAATATGGTGTCTGCCATTTTTTCAATGATAGCATTACTATTTTGCACTTTTTTTAAAAAAGATTTTATTTATTTGTCAGAGAGAGAGAGAGCACAAGCAGGGAGAGCTGCAGGCAGAGGGAGAAGTAGGCTCCCCACAGAGCAAGAAGCTCAGTGTAGGACTTCATCCCAGGACCCCGGGATCATGACCTGAGCCAAAGGCAGACCTTAAGCAACTGAGCCACCCAGGCATCCCTTTTTTTCACTTTTTAATTTTAATCAATAAGTTATTGTGAGAAGGTACTTGAGACTATGTAAAACTATGTAAAATGCTGTTCCAGATCAAACATTCCCCACTAGTTTTAGCATTACTAATGACTCTTTTGTGAATCATTTATTATTGTGATGTTTGAAAAATGTGTTTTTCCAATTTCATCAATATGGAATTAGGGATGTTGGTAATCAATATTTTGATATTTTTGATTGACATTCTGTTGTAAGGAAGAGCTTGTATCCCCCATAATTTATTTAAACAATATTTAATTTATTTAAAATATTAAATAAATATTTAATATTTATTTAAACAATATTTAATTAAACAATGTTTAATACAAAATAATTAAACTTATTTAAACAATATTTAAACAATATTAAACAATGTTTATGTGTGAATTTATGGATTTTTTTCAATATACTAACATTATTTTTCTTCTGTCCAGTCTTAAGATTTAATCCTTAGATTAGGAGTAATTAACTAGTAGGAGACCCTACAAATGAGTTCCTTTATTATTTTTAATTGCTGACATAAAGTGATATTCTAGTTCCATTTACTATTTCCCTGTTGCAGCCGCATTTACTATCTCCCTGTTGCACTTTGTAGATACAAACTGATGGTTGCCAGAGGGGAGATAGGTGGGAGGCTGGGAAAAATGGGAGAAGGGGTATAGGGGATACAGGCTCCCAGTCATGGAATGAAACAAAAGGCACAGTATAGGGAATGTGGATATCGTAATAATGTTTTATGGTGACACATGGTAGCTTCACCTCTGATGAATATACAATATGTATGTCATATCACTACTTGTATACCTGAAACTAGTGTAACATTGTGTTAACTATACTTAAATTTTAAAAAAATTATAAAAAAGAATATCCACATCCCTTAGTACAATGTTATTGAAAAAGAAACATATATGCCTACATATTCATGTGTGTGTGTGTATGTGTGTGTGTGTGTGTGTGTGTGTGTGTGTGTGTGTGTGTGTGTATTTATTTATTTATTTATATGGTTTGCATGCTATGTAGGATCATTACTACTGGGTATCATTGCTTTTATTCCTTCTCAGCATACATAGCTAGCAAATGTGTTTATGTCTATATCAATATCTATATATCTTACCAGCCATGAATAAATTCCAACCCAACTGTATATGTTTTATCCTAACTTCCGTTTCTCTATATTTGAAACAACCATCTCAATGTATTTAATTATTAGCTGCCTTAAATACAGACACTAATCTCAAACCTACTAACCCATACTACTCAAAATCAAAAACAAAACAATCTCTACTATTTAGAGTTCAATATTCATTTATAATTTTCTTTTCCCTTTTGGTCTTGTGGTGGTATATGGGCAAAATACATTGCTCACAAATTATTTGGGTTCTTGAATTCCATCACCTCTTGCCTTCTTGCAGACTTTGTTCCTGCAATTATCCCGTTGTGCCTGCACTATCAATTTTACCTTGTCCATTTCCACCAGCATGTGTACAAGGGTGCTTTATTCTTACTCATCTTAAAAATTAAGAAATGAAAAACTTCTTTGACCCTTTTCTTCATTTCTCTGCTTCCTTTATAGAGAAGCTTCTCAAAGCAGTTAATTAGGTTCATTGATTGCACTTTCTCAACTTTTGTTCATTTTCTCCTTCAGCTACAATTTGGGCTGTACATACAGCCACACTATTAAAATAGATGTTGTTGATTACTTAACACGCTTAAACTTTACTTCCCACTTAAAACATTTCTCCATACTTCCTTGGTTATACTATCCTCATTTTCATTGCTTCTCATTGTACCGTCTTTCTCAATATGTCTCCCAAACCTCTGTATCTTATAAAGAGCTTTAAATTTAGAAATGTCCTCTCTGAGAATTTCTTCTTCAAGTGATCTTACTCAGTTCCAAGAATTAAAATACCATATATACACTGATGACTCATAAACTCACATCTCTAACTACCATATCTCCTGAGCCTAAGGTACGTATATCCACATAAATACATGCTATTTCAACTTGCATGTCTTAACAAACACCTCAGGCCTCCCAAGGCTGGAACAGAACTATCCCTTCTTTACACACACACACACACACACACACACACACACACACACACACACACATTTCTCTCTCTCTCTCACTCACTCTTTTCAATTCCATCCAAGTTTCTACATCTCAGTACATTGCCTACTATCCTTTAGTTATAAATCAGTATAAATCTAGTGAACCTTAGAGTTTTCTAAATTTCTCTCTTTCATCTCTCACACACATTCAATCTATCACTAAATCCTGATGGCTATATCGCTGAAATACATTCCAGTTGAACCACTGATTGCCATCTCTACTACTGTAATCCTAGCCAAAGCCACAAATAGAGCTCATCTACTTCACTGCAACACCCTGTTAGCAGGTCTTTCTGTTTTACTCCTGCCCTTCCACATTCAGCTGTTAACAAAGCAGGAATGGTTTCGTGTATATCAGCTTATATCATTCCAGTTGAAGACCTACCAGTATTTTCTTTTTCTCCTCAAAACCTAAACAAACTAGAAGTCCATTCCATAAACTCCTAAGTTGCTTTTTGACTTGCTTTCTGCTTCCTTTATGACCTCGTTCCACCAACTTCTACCTTTTCATTTATCAAGCTTTTCCATTTGGCCCTAAGTGGTAAGTAAGTTCAATTCAGGGGGAGAGAGTAGAATATCCTTTATTAGCTTCAAAAACAAGACAAGCTCTAGAACCTAGCTTTCATATTTTAACTGATAAAATTGGCATTGCATTTAATTTAATTTAAAAATTGGCTAGTTTAAAAAAAATGGTAAAAATATGCATAGGGATTTGATTGTGACATATTTACATTGATTTTAAAGTAAGTAACATCTTTACAACATTGACTTATGTGTGGTATATCTTTCCTAATATTAAAGCTTTCCTTTAGATCCCCTACTTCTTACTTACAGTTACATTATAATATTATGGCTCACAAATAATGAGTGTTTATTATATGCCAGGCATACTGTCAGTTTACATTTATTATCTCGTGTTTTTCATATATAGCTCCTGGTTGTTTTATAGTCACCTAATTAATAGCATAAATAGAATTGTTTTCCAGATTTTGTATTTTTACATTTAAAGTGTCTTGTATAAAGTTTATAGTTTATGAATTATAATTCAGCATCTATTTTAAATACTCAACTTGATTCCATTTACATTTCTTATCATAAAATTATGGTTGATCTCATTTCCATCATTTTTGTATGTTTCAACTGAAATGCTTGCTTCAGATTTTCCTGGTATTCCATAAATTTTCTTTGTGGTTTGTGTTTTATTTACTCTTTCAGGAAAATGGGGAACACATTTATAATTCCTTTGCTGAAAAAACCTAGTTTTCGTGGAGAAAAAAAACAACAGCCTATTATAATTGCATCACAACTATCTGTTTCACTGTTTACTATTATTGACTTATTACAGTAGATTTCATAGTTTTTTATAACTCTGTCATTATGACAATTAACCATTTCTATTTCTATATTTTAGTGCTCATCTGAAAGCCTTGAATGCAATGATTTTTCTACTTCTATGTCATTTTGCTTCTTATTTTGATGAAAAATAGTCTTTCTCCCATACATCCTTTATGAATGATATAGGACCTTCCTCATGTAAATTCTTAGGAAGAGCTTGTGTGACACATATGTATAACCATTGTTCCTCCAAATTAGTGGAATCAGTTTGGTTTGTAAGAAATAACTCCACATCTTTCAATAATACTATGTTACTCTCCTAGGAAGGAGAATAATGTATGAATTTTGGGTGTCCTCCACGATTTTTTTTTTCCAATCTGTCTAGTGTTTAGGGGAACTTTTTTCCAGTGGTGGTTAACACCATTCCTACTCACTCGATTTCAACACTAATTGAGGCAATTCATGATCCTAACTCCACTTCTGCTTCTTTTGGGTCAGTTTAGTCAGCTTCTAGTCTAGGATAGGTTGGAAGCATACTTAACTCTACCTTATTTTTTGGAGTTCTGAACTTCAGGTTTTTGATTTTTGTTTTTTTCCTCTTAAGTTTGAATTCAGACTTTTGAATTTTTGAATATCCGTATTATGGTATTCCCATTTGCCAGAAGCCCACAAAGAGTTAATATAAAATCGGTTATCTACAAACATTATCTGACCATCCAATTGAAATGAAGTTAATTTCAAAAAAAGAAGAAAAACAGAAATCTTGTCAAAAAATGGATTTTTATGCATCTTCAAAAGTCATGTTTTTAGCCAAACAGGGTTTTAATCTGTTTACTTTGGGTGTTTAATCTATATTTTAGATGGAGATGTTTTATTTTCTCTATATATCTGTATCTTTGCACTTTTATGTTTATGGTTTTTTAAAGCCTTCATCTGTTCTAGATCCATTATGAAGTTTTGTTTTCATTCACCATTATGGGAAAAAATAACTTGTATTTAAAATGTTCTATATTTTTTTATTTGGGTGATAGTCATATGGTACTATACATTTGTCAGAAAGCATTGACCTACATACTTGGCATCTATACATTTCACTTTATGAAATTAAAGACACAAATTAGAATCACCTGGGATTCTTGGAATAAAGATTGAATTACTGATATATTAGTCTGGTTGAATCTCAGAAAACACTATACTGAATGAAAGAAGCCAGACACGAAAGAGGATATCAGTTATAATTCTATTTATATTAGCTTCAAAAACATGAAAAACTAATTTGTGGTGATAGAAATTAGAACACTAGTTTATCCATGGGAGTGTTGAGGGCAACAGACTGGAAAGGGATGTAAGATCATTCTGAAAGAATTGGGTTTGTTTTATAACTTGGTTGGAGTGTTGATTTGATAGGTATATAATTTGATAAAACTTATCAGATGGTATGCTAAAATCTGTAGATTTCATTGTACATAAATTTTACCTTAAAAGTTAATGATAAAGCTATATATTGCATAAAAATATGTATTATGATTAATAGTGGGAAATTGGTTTTCTCTTCCTCTTGCTCTGGGGAAGGTGTGAAAATATCATACCCTTTTCTGTGAGGAAGTCATAAGCCCCCAGGTTTTTGGATATCCACTCCTCATCATTGTAGAGGACTTCTTAGCTGTCAATTCATATTTGCCAATAGCTCATTTCTAGTTCAACTTTGGATTCATAGAAGCTATAGACAGGATGTCACGACTCCTCTTTTCATTAAAGTAAGCCACATATCCCATGATTTCCACCACTATGAGGTATCTAAAATAATCAACCTCATAGAAACGAAAAATAAAATGGTGGTTGCCAGGGGCTGAAGGGAGGTATGTATACACAATGGAATACTATGCAGCCATCTAAAGAAATGAAATCTTGCATTTGCGACGACATGGATGGAACTAGAGGGTATCATGCTTAGTGAAATAAGTCAATCGGAGAAAGACAACTATCATATGATCTCCCTGATATGAGGACATGGAGATGCAACATGAGGGGTTGGGGGGTAGGAGAAGAATAAATGAAACAAGATGGGATCGGGAGGGAGACAAACCATAAATGACTCTTAATCTCACAAAACAAACTGCTGGGGGGGAGGGGGGTTGGGAGAGGGGGAGTGGGGTTATGGACATTGGGGAGGGTATGTGCTATGGTGAGTGCTGTGAAGTGTGTAAACCTGGCGATTCACAGATCTGTACACCTATAATGTAAAAATACATTATATGTTTATAAAAAATTTTTTAAAAAAGATAAAATTTATGCAAGATGAATGAGTTATAGAGATCTACCATACAAAGTTGTGTCTATGAATAACAATACTGTATTATATTCTTTAAAAAATTGTTAAAGAGGTAGAACACATGTTAAGTGGTCCTTTCACAAAAGAAGAGAGCAGAAAAGAATGAAAAGAAATCTCAGGTATTCTTTCTGTGTAGCCTGGTAATGGAAGTCTTCAAGGATAGGAAAACCATAATCAATGCCCCGGTGTTAGTGGGAAAAGGTACTGGTAATTTTAGTTCATGTTAAAGACCCACCTGCCTTCCAATATTTAGCCATTAAAATGAAGATTACTTTAAAGGCAATTGTGCCTTAAAACACATAATTACTTTTGCTGTACATCTGAAAATTTCCACATAATATTTTTAAAGGAAACTATGTAACTATGTTGTAAAGAGAAGGAAAATTTAAAATTTTAAAGGTCATGACTTGACAGTGATTGTGCAGTTAGCTTAACTGCTAATTTTTTTATGTTTGCCTGATTTTTAAAATTTATAAATGAAAGAAGGTATTCAAAATAAAATCTAAGCAAACACAGAACATACAAAAATATTGGTTGGCTAACACAACTCAAAGAAAGAAACCCTTGTCTCAAAGAATGGTGCTTCTAAGGTCCTAGCCCAGTCAGAGGGCTTGTCCTCCTACGTGTTCTGAGGTCTAGAAACTGTGCACGTAGACTTCATGAGATGCACAGGCCTGCAAGTTGTCCCAAAGGGGGCTAGGTCTGGGCTAATGACCTGGGAAGGTGACAGAGCTTTATATGTTGTGTGGGGTTGGGGGTATGGTTGCAGGGTGGTTGTGCATGTTAGTGTCCTGGGGAAGGCAATGACCTCACCATGATCACTAATGCACATTGTGGATTAGGATACCCTGAATCTAAGAGAGATAGCAGATCTCCCAACCACTGGTTTCTGTACTCTGGCCTTTGACATTGTCTGTTTGTTTTTATTATTATATTACATAAAGTGAAATCTGGAAACTTAAATGCTAGGTTTTACTTTATGTAAAATTTCTGAATTTTTCATTACAGCAATAAAATTAGATAAACCTAGCATGCCACATAAACTTATCTAGGCATTTATTCAGTGGAAACTCACATACACTGTTCTTTTCAAGCTCAAAAGCCTTATCAACTTTGTTTCCTTAGAAAAGCATTTAAGGCTCCCAAATTGATATAGTTTGAGAGCAGGCTAAACACCATCTTGGAGATTTTAACACAATTGTCAAAGCAAGAAATGAAAAGTAGAGTGTTTAGTGAGAAGGGATAGTGGCGGCTTGTCAACTCAGAAAGAGCTTCTCCTGAAATCTCACTCTTTAAGGTAGCATTTCCAAATGGGCTTAAGAAAAAAAAAAGTTGCTGAGAATATACTTTGGTGAATAAGCAAAGTCTATTTTCAATCAAAATCTTCTCTGAGAAATGTTCTTTTTCCCCCTCTCAAATAAATTTTTTAAAAAAATGCACCTTGCCTATTTGCATTTTTAGATACAAGAAGAAAAATAGGAGTAAATTGACACACCTATTTTGAAAAGAAATTGCAAACACATAGTGACATCTCAAGTTAGTTCTTTGAAAAAGAAAAATGCAGTTTTAATTGTTTACCATGGTTTTCTAAATTAGATGCTTTTATTTTAATTTGGAGAGTTCCAAAATGAGTTTTCTACACTCTTATGAAATTTCATTCCAATGTAGAAAGATATGAAATGCATTTGTCCTAGTCAGTGATTAGCTTTCTTTCTCTTTTTTCAAAATTATCAATCTTGAAGCATAGCTTTTTGTTAATAAAATAAAACTGTGGTACAAATCTTCATTCTTACAATCCATGCTACAGCTTTTTCTATTCTTACCTCAGTTCCAGTATCCTCTCTGATAACACTATAATACTTTCTAATTGTCTGTGGCTCAAGTTTTCCAAAAACAAATTCAGTAAATGGGTCACACAATTTCTGGAAATGAATTTCAAGTTATAATTTTAAATGCAAATTAATTTTCAACAAAGAAGGAAATAACGAATGACTCCTAATTTTAGTATGTGTTTACCTCTGTTATATACCTATAATTTTATTTTAATGACCAGTTGATTAGATGATAAAACAGTAATGTCAAGGATAAATTTTGGATTCCAGACACCAAGACAATTTGTTTAGAATAGAGGTTGCTACTAGGGAAAAAGCTGCCAGGTCTCAGTATTGAGAGATATCGAGAGCTAAATTCTGATTTTTCCTGGTAATGGAGAATAGCCAAAGATCATCTCTTATACATCACTTTATGCCTATTACTTGTTGAACTTTATTTTTTTAAGAGCAAAAATTAAGACATGGCTAGAGGGTTATTAGACGTTAGATCAATGGTCTGAGCAGGCACACAGTAGTCTGATTTATATGACGTGCTTGCCCGGGATGGATTGGGTGGGGGAGGCAAGGTGGCTAGCCCTATGGAGAAAAGAGGAATTGCACTAACATGCATTAAGCCAAATTCTATGCAAGACACTCCATGTGTATTATCTCATTTTCTCCTATCTATAACCTTACAAAATAAGTTTAATTCATGAACCTATATCATGTTTTAATTTCGACAAAGGTGGTGGATTTCAGAAGTGGAATGTAAACCAAAGACTGAATTCTTTTCATTAAACCAGACTGTCTCCTTTAAGTTAAAGGGTCATGATCTACAAAAATACATTCATATTCTCTGACTGAAGAACTCTGAGCTATCAATGCGAATATGATAAGCAAATGAGATAGACATGTTAAATCACTTTATACTGAGATGTTATAGGGTGTGTATGCCCTGGATTAGAAAAAGTTCAGGTCCTAAAGTCCAAAGACTAAGATTTATTCCCTGCTTCATCATTAGCTATATGCACTTGCACAAATCAGCCTCTCTGACTAGCCCTTCCTTCATCTTCAACACTCTCTTCTTGGCAATGTTGTGAGGATCAAATGAGATATTGTGTTTAATGGGATTCTTAAACCGTAAAGCATTAGCATGTCTTTATTATGGACAGAGAATTATTATTAGAGTGGTAGTTTCATACTCAAATACCTACAGCCGAGGTATTATAATGGCACCTTAAATTTTATTATCTGAACTATGGATGTTTTAAAGTTGAGTATTAAATATGTATTCTTTACTTACAAAGAGCTATGTAGTTTCTCTCAGCTTTTTTTAGAATCATGCTATGCTTTAGGTGTATTTTTTTAATATATTTTTTGATAGAGATTTGTTTGTTGTACAGGAAATGTTTTTTTCTTTCCTTTTTATTTTACCATGAGGAAAATGGCATCCTAAGTATAAAGAATAAAAAATTGGCATCAGACACCTGTCCTCAGAGTTAGAAGACCATAAGGAAGGCTTGACACATTGGCAACCTAAAAAATCACATGTTCTGTGGCTATGGGAGATGATAGATACAGTATAGTCAGATTTCTCAGTTTTTAAAAAAGAGTATTTGTTTCAGAATTTCTACAATTAAATCTAAAAACTAAAGATTACCAACTAGTTATATATATGTATATATAATGTTTTTTATTATATATGGTACACTAACATTGATATATGATATGTTCATATGTATGGTTCATATACATATTAATGTATTTACATATATTCATATGTAGATATTTACTATATATGTGTATGTAAGTGTGTGTGTGGGTATGTTTTTCCGGTAAATACCAAAAATATACTGAACTGGGTGTCCTCTAACACCCAACCTGAAAAGATTTCTGCCACTATTCTGATGAGGACAGAAAAGGTCACATTATAGCGTTTAGCTTGTGAGTACAGTTTTCAAATTTGAGCACTGTGGCATCACTAAGCCTTAATGTAAGATAGTTACAGACCTCTAGGGTTTTCATAGGCTTAGTTGTATATTTAATGACTGTAGGAATAGGCAGTTTTTGACATTTGCTTGGCCAATGGGCACTCTGCATGAGAACATGTTCTTCCTTGCCTACCACAGAGGAGACTGTGTTTGAGTGGCCTGTTGAGCAGTCTCTCCAGGAGAAGAAACCATGGTGACCAAAAGAAATCTCCCTGCTTCTAATATATGAAGACTGCAGAGAATATTCAGCCAGGAAAGTGGTGACTCCTAGGTATTTTATACCAAAAGATAACTTCATACAAGAAATTGGAAGCTGAAAAAGTTGGAAATGTTGGCAGAAAGAGGACGAGGGAAGCCACTACAGTATTCTTTAAAACAGGAAGTGCAGATATAATCAGAAATTGTTACCAGTAATACCAGGTGCCTACACTACCAAAGTGAATGATATATAAGGGAACTCTCTCAACCTGATGACAAGAGTTCTCTTGGTTACCCACAAAAACCTGTGTCCTGCTCACTTCTGTGGCACAAGCAATACTGACTTCTGCTTCCCTTCTTCTTTCCAAACATCAACAAGTGTTTGTTTTGGCAAAACCTAAGTTGGAACTCTATTGGCAAGGGGGTTTGGGGAATTGCAGGTATGGAGAAAACCACAAAAAAGTTGGGGTAAACATAATATACAGTATGTAACATGCTCACTGATATGACTAAGACTGTGTTCTGGAAGATTGGAAAACTTTTCTTCCTTTACAGACACTATATTTTAATGGGAGATTATCTATAGACAAGGAACTTACTAACAGATTCATATGAAATATTATGCCAGGCAAAAGTAAGTGCTATAAACAACGTAGAGCAAGATAAAGAATGAAAGATGGATGGGCTGGGAGTGGGTATGTGCTTCATTAGTTAAGGTGTCAGAGATGCCTTTGATTTGGTGGCTGCTTATAAACTGAAGTGTTCCCCCCAAATTCATTGGATGCTAACCCCAATGTGATTATACTAGGAAGTGGGGCTTTTGGGAGGTGATAGGTCTTCCAGATAAAGCCCTCATTAATAGTATTAGAGCCCCTGTGGTAGAAACCCCTTAGAGCTCCCTTGCCCACTTCTGCCACAAGAGGATATATAGAACACACTACATTAGTGAACCAGGAAGCAAGTTCTCAGCAGATACTGAATCTGTAGGTGCTTTTATTTGGGGCTTTTAGTCATCAGAACAGAGAGAAATAAATTTCTGTTATTTATAAGACACTCAGTCTATGGTATTTTATTATAGCAGTCCAAATGGACTAAAACAGTGGCTTTTTAAATGTGCTGCAGATATTTTCTCCCAATCTATTTTTCTTTGAAATATGTTTATCATGAGCTTTTATGTAAATATTATCATTAGATAATGTCTAACAAATGAGTTTTTATGGATATATTTTATAGAATGTATATGCCTTGGGACACCTGGGTGGCTCAATCTGTTAAGTGTCCTACTCTTGGTTTGAGTTCAGGTCATGATCTCAAGGTCTTGGAATTGAGCTCCATGTCTCCCCAGTGGGGAGTCTGCTAGAGATTATCTCCCTCTCCCTTTTCCTCTGCTCCTTCCCCTGCTCTCTCTCTCTCTCTCAAATAAATAGAATCCTTTTTAAAAAAGAATTTGTATGCTTCAACATCATACATATATTCTACTCTATTATTTTTATTTTTTATGGATGGTAAAATTTAGAAATTAACTTTTTTTGGAATTGATTCTTTTTTTCCAAGTTATTTTTTAATTAGTCCACACTTCTCCACATATTTTAAATGCCACCTAAATCAAATTAAATTCCCATATGCACATGCATCCTTAATACATTCATTGTCAAGCTTGGAATGAGGAATGAAAAGGTATTAAAGTAAGGAGTAAGTAACCTTCCAGGACCATGTTATTATTTGAGGCCATGTCGTGTTGTCAAAACTCTTTATAAAGTAAGATCTTCCTTAAGGTATACCCATGAGGCTTATAACCATGTTGAAAGATACATGTTTTATATTCCTTGAATATTAGTTAATTTGATGATTAGAGCAAAGTATTTATCTACACTTTACCTAGTAATTATAAAATAAGATATTCCCAGTTTCTTTTCTTAGTGTTTTTTATATTACATTTTATTAGCATGTGAGAATTATTTGATTATTTAGTGTAAATCATTGTTAGTAATTATTCTCGAGAGTTGAATATCATTATAATGTTTTTCTTTTAAACTTAAGTTTTCGGGAAAAAATGACATTTCTGGAACCAGTATTTTTCTTTTAAAAAAATATCTTCCGGGGCGCCTGGGTGGCTCAGTGGATTAAGCCGCTGCCTTCGGCTCAGGTCATAATCTCAGGGTCCTGGGATCGAGCCCTGCATCGGGCTCTCTGCTCCGCGGGGAGCCTGCTTCCTCCTCTCTCCCTGCCTGCCTCTCTGCCTACTTGTGATCTCTCTCTCTGTCAAATAAATAAATAAAATCTTAAAAAAATATATGTATCTTCCTTCCTTGACAAAATGAATATTGTAATTAATTCTATAACTTTTTTCTTTTGCTCACAAGAAGATAATGAACCAAATAGGTAGCCCAATTTGAAAAATTTCATTTGACACATATCTATGTATTTGCTTAAGTCACACTCTTCTCATGATAACGTATCTTTTGCTATGATTTTTTTTTACTATATTGAGTGTATTATAAGAAAACTGCTTCAGATTTTCTGTGAAATGAATCTGAGTATAGTTATATTTATGACATATTTAGACAGCTTAAAACACAAAGAACACAGAAATATAAATAACTGTGGAAATAGTGAAGTGTATTAATGGTAAGGGAAATAAAATTAAGCCAGGGATAAAGCACATGCAGTAAAGTCCTACATACTTGTTAGAACTGGGCCACAAATTTACTCTGAACTTCCAGCCATCACGGTCAAGGAAGAAAGATCTTCAGCTACATGATTCACAGTGCCCAAAGTTAAGACAAAGTCAGGGAAGTCTAGTCCCATTTCTAAGACCTCAGTGAATCTCGTCCCATGAATCCTCATAAGAAGAACTATACACTGTGATGTATAGAACACTATCATCAACAATGTCCCTGCAATAGATAACTCCAATATCTGTTCTCTGGCAAAATATCCACAGAGCAGAGATTTTATGTCACTAATTCAAAGAATCCCATATGGTTTAGCAGTAAGGTAACAGTGGGCAAGGTTAATTCTCTAGTGTGAAAGCTGGGAGCCAAAGGAAGACTCATGCCTGAACGATAAGCTGCTCTATCTACATGTAATTAAATATTGATAACATAAACATCTAAATAAATAAATAAAAATTCTTAATTCCAGTGTTAGGAATAAGTGTAACATTCTCTTGAAAGACTGCTTTAGGGCGTTCACATGTGCATTGCTTTTCACAGTGGGGACGTGTCCAATGTATTATTTCTCCATATACAGTAGAGCAAGATGTTTTATTGTTTAGTTTAACCACGATCTGAACTGAACAAGGTACGTAAGTTTTTCTAAATGAATAATGGAACTGATAGCACTTAACCTACAGGGATATTATAAAAATAAGTGTAATGAGTGCTTGGGAGGGATTGCATATGTACCTTCTGTAAACATTCTCTGCAGTGCATGTATCCCATGTGAAACAGTAATACCGACAAATTATTGTAAGGGTGCTAGAATTCTGTTTAATTCCTCAGCTTCCATATTACTGTGCACATTTATTATGGTCTTAAAATTGCATCTTGGCTTTAATGCCTTTTTAACCAAGGCATTGTAAGACAATAAAACTACCAAAGACTCCAAAAGCCACAGAAATCACATATCATATATAACCATTTTAAAAAGCAAATATGTCTTACTGCTGCCTTGCCTGAGTAGACACTCATATAAATGTATATTTTGCACATATTTAAAATTCAAGTTTATAAAAATTTTACTCTTAAAGATATCTTTAGACTTAGCATAGGAAATGAATTGGTGTGAAAGAGTATTGTTCTGTGTTGGAAAGGAACATACATATAAGATCTTTGAATTGTGGTGATATCACCAGTAATCCAGCATTGATGAATTTTGAGGGTTTTTTTAAAAAAAATTATTATTATTTTTTTTAATTTCTTTTCAGCGTAACAGTATTCATTGTTTTTGCACCACACCCAGTGCTCCATGCAATACGTGCCCTTCCCAATACCCACCACCTGGTTCTCCCAACCTCCCACCCCCTGCCCCCTCAAAACCCTCAGGTTGTTTTTCAGAGTCCATAGTCTCTCATGGTTCACCTCCCCTTCCAATTTCCCTCAGCTCCCTTCTCCTCTCCATCTCCCCATGTCCTCCATGTTATTCGTTATGCTCCACAAATAAGTGAAACTATATGATAATTGACTCTCTCTGCTTGACTTACTTCACTCAGCATAATCTCTTCCAGTCCCGTCATGTTGCTACAACATTATGGAAGCATAATACTCCATCGTGTATATGGACCACATCTTCCTTATCCATTCGTCCGTTGAAGGGCATCTTGGTTCTTTCCACAGTTTGGCGACCATGGCCATTGCTGCTATAAACATTGGGGTACAGATGACCCTTCTTTTCACTACATCTGTATCTTTGGGGTAAATACCCAGTAGTGCAATTTCAGGGTCATAGGGAAGCTCTATTTTTAATTTCTTGAGGAATCTCCACACTGTTCTCCAAAGTGGCTGCACCAACTTGCATTCCCACCAACAGTGGAAGAGGGTTCCCCTTTCTCCACATCCTCTCCAACACACGTTGTTTCCTGTCTTGCTAATTTTGGCCATTCTAACTGGTGTAATGTGGTTTTAATTTGAATCTCCCTGATGGCTAGTGATGATGAACATTTTTTCATGTGTCTGATAGCCATTTGTATGTCTTCATTGGAGAAGTGTCTGTTCATGTCTTCTGCCCATTTTTTGATATGATTATCTGTTTTGTGTGTGTTGAGTTTGAGGAGTTCTTTATAGATCCTGGATATCAACTTTTTGTCTGTACTGTCATTTGCAAATATCTTCTCCCATTCCGTGGGTTGCCTCTTTGTTTTGTTGACTGTTTCCTTTGCTGTGCAGAAGCTTTTGATCTTGATGGAGTCCCAAAAGTTCATTTTCACTTTTGTTTCCTTTGCCTTTGGAGACATATCTTGAAAGAAGTTGCTGTGGATGATATCGAAGAGGTTACTGCCTATATTCTCCACTAGGATTCTGATGGATTCATGTCTCACATTGAGGTCTTTTATCCATTTCGAGTTTATCTTTGTGTATGGTGTAAGAGAATGGTCGAGTTTCATTCTTCTACATATAGCTGTCCAGTTTTCTCAGCACCATTTATTGAAGAGCTTGTCTTTTTTCCACTGTATATTTTTTCCTGTTTTGTCGAAGATTATTTGACCATAGAGTTGAGGGTTCAACTCTCTACTCTGTTCCACTGGTCTATGTGTCTATTTTTATTTTTATGTATTTATTTGACAGAGAAAGATACAGCGAGAGAGGGAACACAAGCAGGGGGAGGAGGAGAGGGAAAAGCAGACTTCCCATCAAGCAGGGAGCCCGATGCGGGGTTTGATCCCAGAACCCTGGGATCAGGACCTGAGCTGAAGGCAGACACTTAACGACTGAGCCACCCAGGCTCCCAGAATTTTGAGATATTTTTATAAAGTCTATTTTGCTTTGATATAACCACTTCTTTATCACAGCTAACAGAGTGTACAGGCAAGCTCCTTAAGTCTGATTTTATGTGACCAATGAAATAGAAAATATAATGGCTTCAATTATGATTATATATACCACGACCTTAGTTTGATTAGCACTATGACCTAATCAACTTATATAATCAGGCAGAAGGACAAAATATAACCTAAGTAAAACTCTGCCAGAAGAAAATACTACTGTTTCTCTGGATTTCATTTTAGGGAAATTGTGTGATTTCCCTTTATTTGAATTGTTAAGAATCTGTATTCCTTAACACTCTTTTTTTTTTAATTATTTATTTTGAGAGAGAGAGTATGTGTGTGTATGCAGGGGAAGGGGAGAGAGAGAGAATCTACAGCGGACTCCCCATTGAGCATGGAAGCTGACTCTGGGCTCATCTCATGATCCTGAGCTGAGACCATGACTGAACTGAAATCAAGAGTCCACAGACCCTTAACCAAGTGAGCCACCCATACCCCTCCTCAATACTTTTAATGTCCAAAGTTTAATAATCATTGTGTCTATTTGTTGTCAAGTTAATGATAAAAATATATTTTAAAAATACTTCAACAGAGGGTGCCTGGGTGGCTCAGTGGATTAAAGCCTCTGCCTTCGGCTCAGGTCATGATCCCAGGGTTCTGGGTTCGAGCCCTGCATCATGCTCTCTGCTCAGCAGGGAGCCTGCTTCCCTTCCTCTCTCTCTGCCATCCTCTCTGCATACTTGTGATCTCTGTCTTTCAAATAAATAAATAAATAAATAAATCTTTAAAAAAAAGAAAAACACTTCAACAGAAAGTCAATGCCATTTTTTCTGATAAAGGAAGTTTTTACTATATTTCTATTTATCTTATATTACTTATATTATTACTTATAAGTGCTGTGTCATTTCTAGTCTTATTTCATTTCTAGTCTTATTTTTAATAAAAGTTCTTAAGAATCATTTTCAGTATAGTTGAAGAATTCTTATATTTTTATATAATGCAATTTATTAGGGAAGTAAAACTCATTAAAATTTTTCAATTTGAAAAAAAATGGGGCTCAGCTTTATATCAGAAGAATACATTCTTTGAAAATATATCTTTTATCTTTTAATAAACTAAATTTGTAAATCTCTTGCATAGTTAATGTATTTAATCTGCTTTTAGTCTTTGATAGAT
Source organism: Meles meles (assembly GCF_922984935.1). Lineage (NCBI taxonomy): Eukaryota > Metazoa > Chordata > Mammalia > Carnivora > Mustelidae > Meles > Meles meles. Next base: position 25,865,526 of record NC_060075.1, on the reverse strand, counting down.
TTGAGGAACTCACTAGTAAAATCGGTAATTCTGACTCCAAACAAAAATTGATACAGAAATCTGTTTAAAGCTTAGAAAATTTTTAATTACTTCTTAACTTTTGTTCCCAAGAAAGATAAATATCAACTGTAATTGTTTGAAGGATTACCAACATTCTGTTGCCAAAGTCTGGAATGGTCACAGAGGGTTTGTGAATAATGCATCAAAAAAAAAAAATGAGTACAGAAAGCCTCAGAAGACGGATTATGTCTCAACTTGAGTTCATTGAAATAAGTACTATTCCAACAGTCTCTCTCTCTCTCTCTCTCTCTCTATATATATATATATATTTTTTTTTTCTTTTGACAGAGAAAGAGAAAGTGAGAGCTGGGGGAGGTAAGAGAGGGAGGGAGAGGTAATCTGAAGCAGGCTTCATGCTCAGTGCAGAGCTGGATGTGGAGCTCCATCTCACAATCCTGAGATCATGACCTGAGCCAAAATCAAGAGTCAGATGCTTAACGGACTGAATCACTCAAGCATCGTCAGTCTATACTTTTTTGTTTTGTTTTGTTTTTTTAAGATTTTATTTATTTATTTGACGGAGAGAAATCACAAGAGAGGAAGGCAGAGAGAGAGGAGGGGAAGCAGGCTCTCCGCTGAGCAGAGTGCCCGATGCGAGACTCGATCCCAGGACCCTGAGATCATGACCTGAGCCGAAGGCAGCAGCTCAACCCACTGAGCTACCCAGGCACCCTATACTTTTTTTTTTTTTAAAGATTTTATTTATTTATTTGACAGAGAGAGATCACCAGTAGATAGAGAGGCAGGCAGAGAGAGAGAGAGAGGGAAGCAGGCTCCCTGCTGAGCAGAGAGCCCGATGTGGGACTCAATCCCAGGACCCCGAGATCATGACCTGAGCCGAAGGCAGCGGCTTAACCCACTGAGCCACCCAGGCGCCCATTTTTTTTAAAGTAATACTTAGTTTATCTTTAAAATTAAATTATCGCAACTAAAATCCACTCTGTAATGTACTGCTAGACTCAGTTTTCTAATATATCACTCTCCATTGGCCAAGCCTTTGGAAAAGAACCTGCAATATTGCCCAACTAATCATTTTAACAAGATAAAAACTGATATTTACATCTTCTATTTTTATTAGATGAGATTCCTCTCTGTCCCACTATCAAACTTCCATTTTATTTAAGTAATATATTCTGAGTGAATAGTGTGTTCCAGAAAGATACAAAGGAGTGGGTCTTATAGGATTATATTAACCACATTAAAGAGTACCTACTCTAAGTGTATATCCTAAGTGCATTTAGAGTCTATGAACTTTTATTGAGGGAAGTAATAAAATTTTCATTTCAAAATGGTCTTTTTATTTAAATGGAGAAAAATTATTTGAAGAAGGGTGAATCTGGTTAAGTTACTATTTATTACAGCATTATTCATCTCATCTCATCTAATCTATGTCTAGTTTTCTGTTAAATATGTTCATTGTATTCCCAATTAAATGTAAAATACTTTAGAATATATATACAATTCTTTTTTTGCAGATTCCCATTCTCTGTCAAGTATCTTTATCTTTTCATTTATTTGAGCCATCTTTCTATGTATTTTATTTACCATATTCATATACTTATTTTAAAATCTTTTTTTTAAATTTTATTTATTTAGAGACAGAGAGTGAGAGAGAGCATGAAGGTGGGGACGGGTAGAGGGAGAGGGAGAAGCAGAACCCCCACTGAGCGGAGAACTTTATTTGGGGCTTGATCCCAGGACCCTGGGATCATGACCTGAGCCAAAGGCAGATGCTTAACTGACTGAGCCCCCCAGGCGCTCCTATACTTATTTTAAAATCTTTTGTATGCAAACTCCTAGGTCTGGATTATTTGTGTGTTTTCTTTTATTTTTAATTTTGATTATCAGTCATATTTTTTTGCCTCTTTACAAATTTGAGGGTTTTTTTTTATTTATTTGACAGAGAAAGAGAGATCACAAGTAGGCAGAGAGGCGGGCACAGAGAGAGGGGGAAGCAGGCTCCCTGCTGAGCAGAGAGCCTGATGCGGGGCTCGATCCCAGAGCCCTGAGATCATGACCTGAGCCAAATACAGAGGCTTGACCCACTGAGCCACCCAGGCACCCCTGCAAATTTGGTGTTTTTGTTGTTGTTTTTGGACGCTAGACATTTGTAAATAAAAAAACCCTAAGAATCTCTAAGATATTATTGTCTTTCAGAGTAGGGGATTTCTTTAAAGTTAGCAATCTTTTTTTTTTTTTTTAAAGATTTTATTTATTTGACAGAGATCACAAGTAGGCAGAGAGGCAGGCAGAGAGAGAGGAGGAAGCAGGCTCTCTGCTGAGCAGAGAGCCTGATGTGGGGCTAGATCCCAGGACCCTGAGATCATGACCCGAGCTGAAGACAGAGGCTTTAACCCACTGAGCCACCCAGGTTCCCCCAGAGTAGGGGATTTCTTTAATTACACAAATTAAGCTGGGTCAGATGTGGGTTGCAATTTAATAAATCTCAGTTTATCTGTGATTTCTCCTCTTTTCTCTGAAAATAGTCTTCCTATGATTTTGTGTGTCTGGTTAGATATTTGATTTTGCAGCATTAAAGACATTGGATTATGCTATCTTTTGGGTGATCCAGCTTTCCCCTGCAGTTTCCAGCATACTATTTAGCTTCCTACATTGTGTAGCCTTAAAAATATGGCTTATGTCTTAACTGGATAACTGGCCATGTTCTCTGACTCCAGTCCTTTCTCCCAGTAGATGTTTGTTTTTTAAACACCATGAAACTCTAGAAGATTTCACTTTACAAGATTTTGGTATAAATCAGTGCCCTTCTACATAATCTTAGAACCTAGCAAATAAATATTCTTTGGGAAAACCAGACATATATTTGAGGATTCTCAATTTCCAATGCTTTTCACTTCACTAGCTCTCTTTCACAAAAAAGTTTTGGTATTTTTCTCTACCGCAGAATAGGCTCTCAAATCCAACCCAGACTATTAGTCTATACCAAGGATTAACACATGTCCCCAGGAAGGAAGGAGATGGATGGCAGTAGTCAACATTATCATTTTACTTCAGAAAGTCTTTTCTGGTTTTGAAATTTCATTTATTCTATTCCTCATTCCTTCCATAGAACTTGAGTGCTTTCTAAAATGTGGGGTTTTTTTTAAGATTTTATTTATTTATTTGAAAGACAGAGATCACAAGTATGTAGAGAGGATGGCAGAGAGAGAGGAAGGGAAGCAGGCTCCCTGCTGAACAGAGAGCCCAATGTGGGGCTCGATCCCAGGACTCTGGGATCATGACCTGAGCCGAAGGCAGAGGTTTTAACCCACTGAGCCACCCAGGAGCCCCTAAAATGTGGGATGTTTTAAACTTAGTTGGCTTTTTACAGTTGTTTTAGCTAGATCATTGGCCTGCAGCAATCCATTCTACCTCAAAGAAGAATACCCAGGAGTCTTGGATTTAATGGTCAAATAAGGAACAGAAACAAATGCATAAGAAAGGACAGGCCTAGGGCACGTGGGTGGCTCAGTCCTGTAGCGTCTGCCTTCTGCTCAGATCATGATCCCAGGATACTGGGATCGAGCCCCACTTCGGGCTCCTTCTCAGTGGGAAAACTGCTTCTTCCTCTCCCACTCCTCCTGCTTGTGTTCCCTCTATTGCTATCTCTCCCTCTCTCTGTCAATTGAATAAATAAAATCTTAAAAAAAAAAAAAAGAAAGAAAGAAAGGACAGGCCTAAACACACACACACACACACACACACACACACACACACACACACACACACAAATCTTGCATACTTTCACTGTAAAGATACATTTAAATAATAGGCATCAAAGGGAGATGCCAGTGTTTTCCCCTGTCTTAGTATATTTTAGGGGGTGACAAAGCTTTTAGTTAAATCTGTGAATTAACACAGATTGCTCCTGGACTAATAGTGTGTCTAGCAAAAGAAAACACAAACTTAAGTTATCCTCTTTATTTGGAGGATTGGATACTAGAAGTCATGGAATGTGAGATACCATGATTACCAAAATTATCACCAATGGTGGTATAAGATGAAGTATTATAGGTGGAAAACAAAATATTGTGTAATCAAGGAGCTTTGATCCTTAGTTGCTTTGGTGAAAATGGTGGTTACAAAGGTGACAGCATATTGTGGTAACTCCTGATATCATGGGAAATTTACATGGGGAAAAGAAAAAGCAAAGTCAGGGGCGCCTGGGTGGCTCAGTGGGTTAAAGCCTCTGCTTTCGGATCAGGTCATGATCCCAGGGTCCTGGGATCGAGCCCCACATCAGGCTCCCTGCTGAGCAGAGCTTCTTCCTCTCTATCTCCTCTCCTCTTCCTGCCTGCCTCTCTGCCTACTTGTGATCTCTGTCAAATAAATAAAATCTTTAAAAAAAAAAAAAAAGAAAAAGCAAAGTCTTAGCTCCCAACTAATAATCTTAATAGAAAAAAGATTTCTTCATTTCATGTAGGAGGGTACTTTTATCTCCTTTAATTTAGGTCAGGTAAAACTGAGGGTGGAAACAACAAGATAGAATCCTATGGAGCTATAAAAATTAAAAATATATATATTTACTGAATTGCTATGGACTCATTGACAGAATATATTTTTACTGGAATAAGGAAGCCATGATACAAAAGAATATATACAGTATGCCATCACTTGCTTAAGTAAAAGTAAATAATATATATATTTTCTTATTTTTGTAAAAGTAAGTAATGGACCAAAACCTGGTCAAATTGATTTTCTGTGGTGGATGGAAGTGATATGAAACTAGCAGGACAGGAAATGAAGTTTTTTTGCCTACATCTTTTGTTTTGTATATTTAGAATATAAACTTAATTCAGTAAACATTCAAGTTTTGAGATGTCATTGTCCCAGTGCAGTGTAGCTGGGAAGAGAAGGAATGATAGCGTTGGGAAAAATTGCTTAGTGGGCAGGGAGTGGAAGATAATCCCATCATGGAGATAAAGAGACAAACAAAAAGTCAGTCATTGGCTGACTTCTGTGGTGGAAATCAAGGGCAAAAGGGTACTTTCTATTTGGGACCACAGGGAGGGAAAATAGTAAACACGAGGATGATCCATTGAAATTTGGCAATTAGGAAATAATTAACTAAAATATAGAAAGGAATTGGGGAGTGGGTAAAGGGGGAAGGGAAAGCTATAAATCAAGTAAGGAGATCAAGGTGCTCCTCAAAGGCAAGAGTTCCTTCACCGTTTGCCCAAGACTCTCTCCGAGATTAATATATTTGATGAACTGGTTTAATTCAGTTCTTCAGTGTTAATACAAGGAAAAGAGAGAAAAGTAAAGTAAAATAAAACAAAACTAGCAAAACAAAAATGAAAAAAAAAGCACAAGAAACCCTCAGATGATAGTTTAAATTAATCTCTTAACAACAGGATTTGTTTCAGTTTTTCTTTGTTTCTCTGTGTTCAAATCTGAGTCTTTTGCAGGGAAGCTTGTACAGAAGTAGAATAATTCTCCAAAGACCCAGCACTGGAAATCCTTTCAGGATTTTTTAGTCGTTTTTCCATACACAATATGCTTTGCCTCTGAGCCCATTGTTTGAGATGTCTGTTGCTCTTCAGGTCACAGAAGAGCAAATCTTTCAAAATGGCCATGCTGGCTTAACCCGTGGAGAGGAAAGTCAACATGCAAGAAGTTCAATTACTGTGAATTTAAAACAACAACAAAAAAATGTCTTTCTGAAGTTATAGTTATGCTCTAGAATGTGTCCACATTTCAAAAATGGCATTTTTCTGTTTTAAATTTGCCATCATTGCTATCCTGCTGCTCTCCCAGGAGCTAAGCCAGTGCTACCAATTGGATTGCTCTACTGTGCTGTGACCAGAATAGTCAAGGTGACTTCACAAGGGCTTTCCATAAGTAGAGCCACACCTGAACAAAGAAAAAGCTCTTCGTCTGTGATCCCCCAAATAAAGGCTATTGATGATGATGATATAAAGAAAATAGATGATAGATTGATTCACGCATACATATATAGATGGACAGACAGGAGGGAGAGGGAATTAATGTTATTTGAAGCCCACATAGGAGTAGAAACATAAGGCTTTGTTTATTTTTCCCCCCATAAAACAGAGGAGGCAAAATCTAATCTTAAAAACAAGAAGTCATGTTCCTTTTGGAGCTTAAGCATATATATACTTGTGTCATTTCCAGAAACAATAAAATCTCTAGTTCCTTGTGCCATCATCCACAAGTTTATAGTTCTGGACCTCATCTTTAGCATTGCCAAAGATCCTAGGAGTAGCTCAGTGATGTTTACAGAAAGAAGCTTAAGTACAAAAGAGGAAACATTCTGGCCTGAATGTCAATCATTCTGTACTAGGTTTTTATAGTTAGAATGCCAATATAACATATCTCCCAAACTGAGTCATTTATGATAAAGAATAAGCTGGAGGGAACAAATGTTGAAATAGGCAGGATTTTGGAAAGGCAAAGATACACCAGAACTATCCTAGGTAAAGCAGACTATATAGTTACCCAGTCTATAGTCTGTGATCTGTGCACACAAACTTAATTAGGGAAAGCCTTAAAATTTTTAATTTAATTTTCTAACTGTATTTTACAACATCTCGAGGTGGTTTGGGGACTGGGTAGAAAACTACCTGTATCCATGGTCCATATTTTCAGTGTCATTTAAGATTTTTAGTATCTTGTGGAGCTTATTTATTCATTCTTGTGGCAGTTCAAACTACAATAATACTTTTCAAAATCTTCTGATTTCCATTTCTTCTTTGAGCCTCCAGTATTTTTTGTGAGCAAACATCTTAAATTCTAACTCACGGTAGCTATAGTCCCTGCCCCTTTAGAGGAGGAATTGCTTAGACCATTAAAGTCTCTGTCTGTGATAAGGATTCTTTTGTCCCTAAATTTTATTGCAAAGGAAGTATCTACATTAGAAGATTACTGAAATTAAACTTCTTAAAATGTGCCTTAAGCCTATATCTCTAAAGTCCAAGGAAGGACGTCATTATGGTATTAACCTTTCAAGAGAAAACCTTTGTCTGGAAACTTGAATATGACAAGATAGAAGTAGTATATCTTTCTTTCTTTTTTTTTTTTAAGATTTTATTTCTTTATTTGACAGACAGAGATCACAAGTAGGTAGAGAGGCAGGCAGAGAGAGGGGGGGAAGCAGGATCCCTGCTGAGCAGAGATCCCGATGATGCCGATGCGGGGCTCAATCCCAGGACCCTGGGATCATGACCTGAACCAAAGGCAGAGGCTTTAACCCATTGAGCCACCCAGGCGCCCCAGTAGTTATCTTTCTGATAAATTTCTGGTTTTCTTTTACTTTCTGTCTTACTTCTTCTTTTCTCTTCTCCTGTCCTCTCCTTGTTTATAATCCTTTAAAGTTCAGTTAATATCTGTCTTTCCTATTCTGGTAAGACCTTTTTTCCGCCTACTTAATGTTGTATCACCTTGAAGTTCTTTTGGTAGTGCTTTGAATATATCATGCTGAGTCTTTCTGTATTTTTCTCTCGAAACTACCAAATTTCTTTCTGTTGGGTTTGTCTATTCAGATCCACAAGAAATATTAATTGATTGTATGTTATTGGTTCTCTTTCTCCAAAATTAAGAGGTATATATCAGTAGTTTCCTAGATTCCAACCCCTTCTTCAATAGCAATATCAGAATGAGCTCTAAAATACTGTCTCTTTCCTTCTTTCAATTGTAATCTGGCCTCTGCCACTGTAAAAGTCAGGACCACCACAGAAAATAGGTATCAGACTCAAATTAGGATAATGCAATACTAATTAACAAGGCACTATCTACAACACTTTGAGCACAAAGTGTACCACAAGGGACAGTGTAGTACCCGAGGACTAGTAATGGTGGACAGTTAACATATTTAAACCTAAATGGATGAGGAGACAGAGTGACTAATAAAATTAGAAAAATAGAGTGGTGCTGCTAATACAAGCCCAAATGGATGAAGGCAGGGACCAGTTAGCTAAACCCAACAGAATCATATAGAAAAGACCAACTTGAAAGAGAGCCAAATTGTGAACTTCAGCAAAAGAAGATAGCCAAGCTAAAGCCAAGCTTTTGAGAGCAAAAGGCAAGAAGTCAGGATGGGATACGTCCTGATACTGCTCAGTGATCATCCTCCTTCCCTCTGCTCTCTTTGCAGGGTTCACTGGTGACTGAATCAGAACTGAAACCAGATGACATGGGAGCCCTGTCATATAGCCCATACATGTCAGTTTCCCGAGGTAGAGAGCAAAAGGGAAAATGGTAGAAAGTAGTTCTGAGGGACAAGTGGAAGATAATTGCAACCATTTATGCACCTTATCCTTCAGTAGCCTCTCTCTCCTTTGTGTAGTGAAATATTTGTGTCTCAATCACAGGTGATTCACAAATTACCGTCAGGATATGACATCATCTCAGGTTGATAGCAAATATATTATACTAAAAAAACTGAAATATAGAGCATTGGTCACAGTAGGTATTCTCACCTTTTGTAAAAAAGCCCGATTCTCTGGTCAAGGGCACTATTACAAGAGATGCCATGGCTGTGTATAAAGCGTTCATAAGTGGGAAAAAAAATAGTATTGACAAAACCACTACAACAGTCAAATCCATACCCAGAATGTGTATGTTTTCTGGTAACGCTAAAGTGCCATGTCACTGTGAGAGGAGATGTCAAACCCAATAACCCTACCACTGTCAAGCAGGGTTTTGTTTTGTTTTTTTTTTCCCCTCAGAGAATGGTGATGTATCAAGGGTTGACATTTGCCTCTGCTACTGAACAGGTTAAATACTCAAGCAAACTTCTTTCACATTATGTAATTACCAGCCGTATTTACCACCAAAATTATACCAACTGGGAAAGTTTCCCTTAAGTATTTAAGTGTAAGACCCCTGCTAAGTGGGTTGATAGTACAAAAGCCATCGACCTCAACCTGGAACATAGTATCAGGAGGGTTTACCCACATGTGGTGCCACTGTTTTTTTCTTCTGTATTAACTGGCCTTAAGACCAGTAAAGTAGTAACTCTGGGAGTCTGTGTTCGAATTCTTCTTTGGAGTTTTCTTAGATGCTCCTACAGTATAATTCTTTGCCTTAGATCTTCCAGTATTTTTGGATCCAAGTGGTAGGGTACCTTGACTACAGTCTGGACGTGCTGCAAAAATTTGTGCTCCTGGTCTCAATCATAATTGTCCTCCATAGGGGTTATCTAAAAAATAGGCAGAGCAGAATAATCAAATGTAGCATTTTCTGCTTCTGAAATTCAAGAGGTCTCATGGAAAACTGTGCCTATTTCTTGTGATGAGTAGTGTAAATTGAAGCAAGATTTCCCTTACTTTAATAGGCAACATCTCTAAATGCTCCATACCATGGATAAGTCTTAAATTTGGGGGGGGGGGTTAATTACCACACTCTGGGAAACATATCTAACAGTAAATCATGTAGTATTATTGCTACTTACTCATTATTGGATCCAACTAACATAAAACAATGTATGAATCAACAAAATGTTATAAGGGATATCTAGAGGACCAAAAGTCCTCTACATAATATTGTAACAGAAAGAAAGACCAAGACAATAAATGTATACTATTGTCATTGCTACGTAAGTGGAAACTGCTTTTCATTTTCCTTACTTTTGGGAATATAACCAACTGCATTTGGCAAGTCTGTCACTACATACCAGGTGCCAGGGTTATGAGTATTTTCTCCAATAAAATATTGTATCCAGCATGGCAGCTGCAGTTGGCATTGTCATCTCATTCAGTTTATGAAAACCTACTATCAATTTCCCAACAACATTAGACTTTGCACAGGCCAAGCAGGTGATATAAATGGGGATGTGACAGGGTTCACCATCCCTGAATCCTTTGATGGCAGTTCTGTATTCTACATTTGCCCTAATAAAGCTATATTGTTTTGATTTACTATTTTGATAGGGTTGGTGGTACTTCCAAGGATTTTTACTTGTCCATGACTGCCATAATGACTTTCACTTCACAAGCCAGGGAAACAATACAAGGAATCTGTCAGTTAAAATCTATTTCCCTTATTCATTCTGAAATAACCACAGGATGGACTCAAAATTACTATCTCCTCTTGAAGCTGGACTCTTTTTCCTTTCTGGTGACAGGAACTGTGTTGACAATAGCCATAGGTGATCTCCAGTGCCCATGTATAATTTCCTTGCCTTGAATGGTGGTGGAATCTATAACTTGCCTCTAAGCAATTGAATATGGCAAAGGTGATAAGATACCACTGCCATGCTTTATTGCAAAGGAGAAAGGATTTTACAGGTGCAGTGATGGTTCCTAATCATTGACTGACTTCAAATTACCCTGTCTTAATTGAGTGAGCCCTTTTTAAGAGGGCACAGGGCTTTCCTTAAAGCTAGGACTCAAGAAGAGGCATTCTCTCTTTCTCTCAGTCTCTTCCCCTCTCTCCCTTTCCCTTCCTCCCTTCCTCCACTTTTTGTCATGGACTCCATGGCCATTATGAAATGAATTCTGCCAGCAATGTGAGGGAGCTTGGAAGCAGATCCTTCCCCAGTTGAGCATCTGTATGAGAATGTGGCTGAGCCTACACCATGGTCACAGTCTTGTGAAACCCTGAGCAGAAAACCAAGAACCCAGCTGATCCACATCCAAACTTTTAAACTTTAGAAACTGTGAGATAATAAACAGATACTGTTTTATTGTTTTAAGCTTCTGTTAGTGATAATTTGTTTCCCACTATAGAAAACTAATACAGGAATTCTTACTATGGTTGAGCAGGATTTTGCAACTTCAGCACTCTGAGATTTTTGGACAGATAATTCATTCTTGTCAGGGATTATTCTGTGCATCCTAAGATGTTTAGAAGCACCTCAGGCCTCTATTCATTAGATGCTAGTAACCTTACCTTCCCAGTTGTGACAATGAAAAATGTCTCTAGATGTTGCCAGATGTCCACCAGGGGACAAAAATCACCCAGGTTCAGAAACACTCATGTAGAGGCAACAAGAAGTAGTAGGAATTGGTTCACAGCAGAATCAAGATGCTCATGTGAAGTTGTATGAAGTCATCAAAAGTGTAATTATTAAAAATATTTTTTAGGTAGGGTCGCCTGGGTGGTTCAGTCAATTAAGCATCTGACTCTTGGTTTTGGCTCAGGTCTTGATCTCAGGATCATGGAATCAAGCCCTGGGTCAGGCTCCATACTGGTTGTGGAGCCTGCTTCAGATTCTCTCTCTCTCTCCTTCTGCCCGTACATGCACCACCCCTCCCCCCAACATGTGCACGTGCTCTCTCTCTCTTTCACTCTCTCTCAAAAAAAAAAAAAAAATTTTTTTTTTTTTTTTTTAGTAGGTAAGAGAAGGGGTTGCTTCTATAAGCAAATAAGTGTCAGGGAAATGTAGAGTTTTCAAATTTTCCTTCTCATTTCTCACTCATATCTTTCCAGAAGACTCTGTGCCTTAGGAATACTACAGCTCCCCCAACAATATCCTTACTTCAGACTTAGAAGATTTTGTTCCTCTATCCTATAGAGCAGTTGGGAAAATGAAAAACAATGACACTGTAACTGCTGTTTTTCTTGAATATTTTAAATACAAATTTTATATCAAATTTCACTGAGCTCTGAAAAGATCATGCTAATCAATTAGAAGCAGTGTGTGAGTTTTACTCCCAAACTTTATCAAAATATCACAGTGCTTCACATTTTTAAGTAGTTTGACAAGCAGGACTGTCTCGGAATGACCCCAGGAGAGTGCTCTGTCATCTGGACAATGAGTCACCTGCAACCCAGGACCCACATCTCAGTAGAAGCAGATGCACTCAAACTCTGGTATTCTAAGGTCTAGTGCCTTCCTTCTCCTGGCAGGAGGTGCTATTCCTGAAACCGTCTTCCCATGACTCCCAAAGTACTCCAGATAATAGGTAGTTGCCTTTCCCAGGCTACAACTCTCAATAGCTGGAATTAAAACTGAGATTCCTTGGAGCCCCAGTAATCTCATCATTCCCGTGCTGGAAAAGTTATCTTCTAAGAAGGTAAAGGTCAAAGGATATCCCTTCTACTATTAAAAGTGAAATATGCTACTGCATATCCAAAAAGTTCCTCAATCTTCTCTGCTTTGGAGATTAATGAGAGCTCTAGGGGAAATGTACTGCCTCTTCTTTTTTTTTTTTTTAAGATTTTATTTATTTAGTTGACAGATAGAGATCACAAGTAGGTAGAGAAGCAAGCAGAGAGAGAGGAGGAAGCAGGCTCCCTGCAGAGCAGAGAGCCTGATGTGGGGCTCGATCCCAGAACCCTGGGATCAGGACCTGAGCCGAAGGCAGAGGTCTTAACCCACTGAGCCACCCAGGTGCCCCTGTACTGCCTCTTCTTATTGAAAACCTGCCATTTACATTTCCTCTAGTGAAGTCCATTCTTTAGATCATACTGTGTATTGTGAATTTGCCTATTTCATGAGAGGTGGTGACCACAAAAAGATCCACTTTGCTTAAGTTCCAGTGCTTTTTAAATCTAAACACATAAAACAAGTAGATCCTTCTTTATTCAGATTGGAAAATATGACTTCAGTTCAACAGATTCTCTATGTATGTATTCTCAGTAATCAAATGTTCAAGCAGCTCTTCCATAAGTGGCCTGAGGTGATCTCTGAAAATGGTTTTCTATCTACTTGGTCTAGAAAACCCTACAAAATCTTACAAATCAAGTGGTTCAGGTTTAAGAACACACCTGAAACTGCCCAGGCCATCAGGGCATATGCCTATCTGAAAAGCCACTATGTATCTGAAGGATTTCACTTTGCAGAAGCAGTGTGTGCCATTCTGTCACTACACTGGTGGAACTGGGAGGTAAGCCCAGGCCAGAGAGTGGGACTGCACAGTCTTGGTGGTCCAAAAGAATGCTGAATTTTTACTGTGTATGCTTAAAAATGCAGAGAGTAATGATGAACTTAAGATGTTAGATGTAAATTCTCTGGTCATTGAGCACGTCCAGGTGAATAGAGCCCCCAACATGGAGCATAGAACTTACAGGGCTCATCGTCAGATTAACTCATACATGAGCTCTCCTTGCCACATTGAGATGATCCATACTGAAAAAGAGAAGATTGTTCCTAAACCAGAAGAGAAAGTTGCACAGAAGAAAAATATCCCAGAAGAAACTGAAGAAACAAAAACTTAGACCAGAGAGTAAATTCTGCATACATAAATCATATAAAAATAAAAACAAAAAAAGTTCAAGCAAACCCTTGTGATTTTTTATTCAGTTGACAACTGAGCAGTGAAAATATATATGGTATGGTATGTACAAATAAAAGAGCATAGTATACTGTACTACTATGCACTACATATATGATGTGTATGTATTACATTATATAAAACATTGCACTACGAAGATATTTTATGTAGCTACCCTAGCAGACTAAGCTATGGAAATCCCTTTAATTTGGTGGCATATTATTTACAAATCAGAATTATAATTGCATTTCTACAGTTTCTAACCTTAGCAACTTAAACATAAATTTTCTTTATTCAGTGATGGAAAATGAACTCTAATAAATGAATTATACAGGCATTACTGATTGGATAAAGCAAGTATCTTTTTGTAATGTCAGCTCTATTTCTCTGTCATCGTATAAATAGCCAGAGGCAGGCTTGAATACTTTACTTTCATCTGAAATCGACTAATGATTTCATGTTATTCATTCCCTGGTACCACCACACGTTTTATTTGTTTGTTTGTTTCTTTGTTTATATTTTAATTTAAACTCTGTTTAAATGGAAGAAAGTTTCTAATAAGCCATGGTAGTGTTTCACAAGTCTCTTAATGATTATCTCCATTTCAAGCATGAGATACAGGGAAGAAATGAAAGGAGGTAAATCAAGCCACCTTACAAAACAGTTCCATAATTTCCATCTTAGCCTTGAAGCACAAGTTCTTAATGGTGCATAAACTGAATGTTAGAACACTGAAAAAATAAAATTAAATTAAAAAAAGAAAATTCCAATATTAAACTCACACTCTATTATTTCTGTCTTCATCTATACCAAGTATTTCCTCATATATTCAAATAGGACCCTTGTTTTATTGTTGGTATGCAGCTTTTGTTTCATATGGTACATGTACAAAAGAATGAATAAATATCGATAACCATACATTTATATTTCCAAAATTATTTTAGGTATCTGCTACTTTTTTGTCTTCTCCACCATGGGGACTACCTTTCCTGAACAAGCACTCAAATACTTGACGACACCAGTCAGAGCACGCTATTCTTCTGGACCAAAGTTCTGGTGCAGGAGTATGGTGAATTAGGAATCCTTTGAGGAGATTGATACAAGAGATGTGAGGTTGACTGTTTCTTTCCTTTTCAGACAGTGAGCTGTATGGACCATGTACACCTGAGGGCTGTCATTCAGATGGTGAAGCCAAACAACTGAAAACAGGAGTGAAAGGGTGAGTGTCACCATGCAATAGCTAAGAGAGCTAATATATTTCATTGTTTATTTTGGTTTTGTCTTATTGTGGTTTTAAAAGTTATTTTAAGTTGTTTTATGACATTTGGAACTGAAAGACTTCTGAGTAATATAACTGTCCTGTGTAATTTAGTATAAACTTCCTCCCTACAAATCAGAATTCCATTTTGTCCTAGTTTGTCTTTTAAGAGATAAAGAGTACATTATTTAGGTTCCTGGCAGGAAACAGATCCCATTCCCAATGGGTAAATTGAAAATAATTACTGAAGAGACATACAGAGGTGGACAAGGTCAGAAAAGCCAACAAAATACAATGAAACTAAAATAAAAATATCCTGAGTTTCATAATGTCTTAGAAATCAGCCTAATTCTTCAGCATATGCAAGAAATATTTTAATAGAAGGCCTTTTTCCTCCCACTAGTGAAAATGTTATACAAAGAAGGTAATGATAAGCTTTTTAGTACAATTTTGTAGACTCTTCCTTAAATTTCATTTGCAGTAGATGGAAATATTTATTGGAAACATTTTTCTTCTGGAGAAAATGCATTTACCAAATCTAGAAAAAAAAAGTGAAACAATAGTCAAAAAGTATGACACTCCTCAACCAAATTAAAATCTTTCTAACATAAGTGATATTTCTTTTCACAGTATATGCCCAGAAAGAATATGTAAGTATTTAGAAAGTTTTGTGAAGACATAATAACATGTCTACAGATAGGTTTATTAGAAAATGAAAGAATTGCCAAATTTTCCTTAAGTCTATTAGAAATCTCTGCTATAGCTTACTTGAAAAAAGAATGCCCCCAGTTAAATAATATTCATTTATTTTAGGTACACAAATGATTGAATCATTTAGGGAAAATACACACTTAGAACAAATTATGAAAGCCATTCTGTAAATAAAATGAATGATTTATTTTGTCATAAGTTCTGTTTGTAACTTGATACTAACTTGGGATGCGGATAGTCTCAACTAGCCTGAAGTAATCTTTAAAGATATTCTTAGAAACAAGAAAAAAAGAATCATATCTCATGTGTTTTCTAAATATGCAGGATATACTAGGTTCACATTTTTTTTTAAAGATTTTATTTATTTATTTGACAGAGAGAGATCACAGGTAGATAGAGAGGCAGGCAGAGAGAGAGACAGGGAAGCAGGCTCCCTGCTGAGCAGAGAGCCCGATGCGGGACCCGATCCCAGGACCTGAGATCATGACCTGAGCCGAAGGCAGCGGCTTAACCCGCTGAGCCACCCAGGCGCTCCTAGGTTCACATTTTCATCACTTTAAAAGAGCAACTTCTGCATTATTAGAATACTTGTTTGGCCTCATTTGCTTTATTCACTCAATTTTCCTAAATGAAAAGCTATAATGCCATCTAATAGTAAAAAAATAATGAATATCTGAAACTTGGTTCAACATATCAGAGTATTGCTGTTTTATGGACACTAGGGTGTTAATGTTAATGTGGATTAGCATTATATAGTGGATTCTTATTGCAGGAACATGTACTCTGGGCATACACTTAATGTTGAGTTCTATATGAATATTAAATTAGATAATATTAGAATTAAGTAAACACTAGGAGATTGCCTCATTTTAATATTTATTCAACTGAAGTCCAGATAGCTTAAGGCACTTGTTTAAGCTACTTCAAAATAACCCAAGACTACAGGCCAGGTACAAATTAGGAGTGTGTCTTTAGATTCTTGGTGGAGATGTCACAAAAAATACAAACTACTTGATCGCCGCCATTAACAATTGGTTGAGAATCATTAGGTTTTTGTAGTTTCTCTTATAAGTTTTATCACTCGTATTAGTCTCAATGTGCTGGTTTTAAGAATGTGCCATACATGATGCACATCTAGGACTCCCCTAGAACTCAAGATAAGATAGTGTTTTGTACCTCCTAAGTATTGAATAAGAAGTTATACTTTGCATCTGTGTCACCTTTTCCCAAGCTTATAAGTCATGGCTGTGAGGTTGGGTCCATTTTTACCATAGATCTCTATCACTGAAACACAGCTATGGAATCTCAAAGTTAACTCTGATGAATAATTGTTTTCTCTAAATAAGGATTCCATCACATGTAGATAATAACTTGATTTGCCAGGACAAGATTTCGAAATACTTTGAACTGGGATTTCCTAACAGATAGTAGTGAATATATTTTTAAGATGAGTATGAAAAGATAACTCTGTTTATGAGAAAGATTTCTTTCATGGTGGTAATAAAGTGATACTAAATATTTCAAAGTTTTTCTTGGTCAAGGTGATGTGGCAATTCATACTGCTGAAAATTCTGAAATGATAGCTAGAATAAAGCTTGAGCTTTTCTAAAAAGCTTTTGGGAAGTTGGTGAACTGGAAGTTTCCCATTCAACTAGTGATTCTTGTGCAGTAGGAAATTTGTTTGATAGTTCGAATTAAATAATTTTTCATGTAAAAAGAATAGAGGTTGAATCATAGTTGTAAATTATAGATCTACTTCCTACATTTTGCGAAATCCTGGGGAGCGGAGGATCTAGAGAAAATTCAATATAAAACCGATTTTATTTTATTTTTTTTTTTTTTTAAAGATTTTATTTATTTATTTGACAGAGAGAGAGATCACAAGTAGGCAGAGAGGCAGGCAGAGAGAGAGGAGGAAGCAGGCTCCCTGCGGAGCAGAGAGCCCGATGTGGGGCTCGATCCCAGGACCCTGAGATCATGACCTGAGCCGAAGGCAGCGGCTTAATCCACTGAGCCACCCAGGCGCCCCTAAAACCGATTTTAGAAAAAGTTTCTCAATCGTGTTGAGGAGTTGAATTATCATTTAAACTGCATAGGATTAAGATGTAAAACCCATAACAGATAAGGTAATGCAAAAAATGATTGTTTAATGAGGACTGGGTTGTCAGGAAATGTTTCAAGAAAAGATGGAACTGAAGCTGTTATTTGAGGAATAGTTATAATTTGAATTTGGCTTGATTTAGGATGTTTTTGATACAAAAATATTTTACTGATAATCCTTTCAGTTCCCCTAGACCAAGCATCCAATTTGTATCTGGTTTTTGTTTTGTTTTGTTTTAGCTTTAAGATTAGTTAGACTTTATCAGTGGAAAACAAATTAAGCAACACTTATGTAAGCAAAGTAGTTAAACATAATTTCTTCTGCAATTAAATATAGCTAGAAGGATTTTGACCCAAAGTACTTCCTAAGTCCTCAGACCAGTAATAGGAAAGATTAGCTTCTGGACCAGATATATTTAATGAACTACTCAGGTAGGTATCATTTTTTTTGACTCTTACATTAAAACCAAAATGATTTTATGTCACTAAGCTAGAATATGATTTTAAAAGCTTATGGAATATGCCCAAGGACATCTACTGTGTCATCTATTGCTGTCAAGTAAGGAAATCCACCTAATTGACTTATATTTCAGGATACTTAAAAATAAAGACTGAGTGAAATGACTAAACAGGCTGTTTGGCTTCTGTGAGAAAAGCTAATATGTCTTTAAAGAAGGATTATATTTGCTTAGAGGATTGAAACCTCCTTTACCTCTTATGACAATATTCAGCTAAGAAATATTCAGTGATGCTTCCCATCTCTATTTTAGGAGCTGCATAGAGTTATGACTGATGCATTTGGTTCTCTCCATAATGTTTCTAATAATACAGCATACTCAAAAGCAACTGAGCCTCAGCTAGCCACTAAAGCTAGAGAACAAAGCATTTTGTTCGATCATTCTTAAAAGGGACAGTAACTTTTTTTAAAACCCCAGAGCCCTTAACATGGCTTCATTTCACATTTTTTTTCTATATGTACTGTTCTCAGCATGAAACAGTTCCAAAAGACATTAGAACTGTGAGATTCAGGAAACCTTTGGATCAGATAATTACCATTTCCTTCATTTTATATTAATTCAGGATGGTTTCCCTTTGTTTCTTAAGAATAAGTATGGTGCCATATTCCACACACACCCCCACCCCAGAACAATTGGAATGTTTCTGTTCAAGGCAGCTACTTAGGCAACCAATATTTTTTTTTCTTGAACAAATACTGAAACATTATTTGGAAGTGAGAAGACAGGTCAGGGCAGGTGATTTCCAAATGTTCTTCCATTCAAGAGTGTTATATATTATTTCAGTGTATTTTTAGAAAACAGATACTCAGTATTCCACTTTTCACATAATGTTTCCCACAAGGTCACAATAATATAATAAAACATGTGCTGTGCCCACACATACATATGTACGTATGTTGCTCACGGGGACAATAAAACAAAACCTTACATGATTGCAGGCCTTATTTTTTTTTTATAATTTTTTAAAAAAATCTTTTATAAACATATAATGTACTATTAGCCCCAGGGGTCCAGATCTGTGAATCGCCGGGTCTACACACTTCACAGCATCACCATAGCACATTCACTCCCCAATGTCCATAACTCCACCACCCTCTCCCTCCCCACTCCCCCCAGCCACCCTCAGTTTGTATTGTGTCATTAAGAGTCTCTTATGGTTTATCTCCCTCCCGATCCTGTCTTGTTTCATTTATTCTTTTCCTACCCCCCAAGCCCCCACATTGCATCTCCACTTCCTCATATCAGGGAGATCATATGATAGTTGTCCTTCTCCACCTGACGTATTTCGCTAAGCATAATACCCTCTAGTTTCATCCACGTCGTCGCAAATTGCAATATCTCATTTCTTTTGATGACTGCATAGTATTCCATTGTATATATAGATACCATTTCTTCTATATCCACTCATCTGTTGATGGACATCTAGGTTCTTTCTATAGTTTGGCTATTATAGACATTGCTGCTATAAACATTCAGGTGCATGTGCCCCTTCGGATCACTGTGTTTTTATCTTTAGGGTAAATACCCAGTAGTGCAATTGCTGGGTCATAGGGTAGGTCTATTTTCAACTTTTTGAGGAACCTCCATGTTTTTTTCCAGAGTGGTTGCACCAGCTTGCATTCCCATCAATAGTGTACGAGGGTTCCCCTTTCTCCACATCCTCACCAGCATCTGTCATTTCCTGACTTGTTAATTTTAGCCCTTCTGACTGGTGTGAGGTGGTATCTCATTGTGGTTTTGATTTGTATTTCCCTGATGCCAAGTGATATGGAGCACTTTTTCATGTGTCTCTTGGCCATCTGGATGTCTTCTTTGCAGAAATGTCTGTTCATATCCTCTGCCCACTTCTTGATTGGAGTATTTGTTCTTTGGGTATTGAGTTTGCTAAGTTCCTTATAAATTTTGGATACTAGCCCTTTATCTGATATGTGGTTTGCAAATATCTTCTCCCATTCTGTCAGTTATCTTTTGGTTTTGTTAGCTGTTTCCTTTGCTGTGCAAAAGCTTTTGATCTTCCCAGTAGTTTGATTTTGCCCTTGCTTCCCTTGCCTTTGGCGATATTCCTAGGAAGACGTTGCTGCAGCTGAAGTCAAAGAGGTTGCTGCTGTGTTCTCGTCAAGGATTTTGATGGATTCCTTTCTCACATTGAGGTCCTTCATCCATTTTGAGTCTGTTTTCATGTGTGTGTAAGGAAATGGTCCAATTTCTTTTTTCTGCATGTGGCTTTCCAATTTTCCCAACACCATTTGTTGAAGAGACTGTCTTTTTTCCACTGGACATTCTTTCCTGCTTTGTCGAAGATTAGTTGACCATAGAGTTGAAGGTCTATTTCTGGGCTCTCTATTCTGTTCCATTGATCTATGTGACTTTGTGCCAGTAACACACTATCTTGATGATGACAGCTTTGTAATAGAGCTTGAAGTGAAGCCACCCACTTTGGCTTTCTTTTTCAATATTCCTCTGGCTATTTGAGGTCTTTCCTGGTTCCCTATAAATTTTAGGATTATTTGTTCCATTTCCTTGAGAAAATAGATGGGATTTTAATAGGGATTGCATTAAATGTGTAGATTGCTTTAGACAGCATAGACATTTTCATGATATTTGTTCTTCCAATCCATGAGCATGGAACATTTTTCCATTTCTTTGTGTCTTCCTCAATTTCTTTCATGAGTATTTTATAGTTTTCTGAGTATAGATTCTTTGCCTCTTTGGTTAGGTTTATTCCTAGGTATCTTAGAGTTTTGGATGCAATTGTAAATGGGATTGCCTCCTTAATTTCTCTTTCTTCTGTCTTGTTGTTGGTGTACAGAAATGCAACTGATTTCTGTGCATTGATTTTATATCCTGACACTTTACTGAATTCCTGTACAAGTTCTAGCAGTTTTGGAGTAGAGTCTTTTGGGTTTTCCACATATAGTATCATATCATCTGCGAAGAGTTTGACTTCTTCTTTGACAATTTGGATGCCTTTAATTCTTTTTGTTGTCTGATTGCTGAGGCTAGGACTTTAGTACTATGTTGAATAGCAGCAGTGATAATGGACATCCCTACCGTGTTCCTAATCTTGCAGAAAAGCTCTCAGATTTTCTCCATTGAGAATGATATTTTTGGTGGGTGTTTCATAGATGGCTTTGATAATATTGAGGTATGTGCCCTCTAACCCTACACTGTGAAGAGTTTTGATCAGGAAGGGATGCTGTACTTTGTCGAATGCTTTTTCAGCATCTATTGAGAGTATCATATAGTTCTTGTTCTTTCTTTTATTAATGTGTTGTATCACATTGATTGATTTGCAGATGTTGGACCAACCTTGCAGCACTGGAATAAATCCCACTTGGTCGTGGTGAATAATCCTTTTAATGTACTGTTGGATCGTATTGGCTAGTATTTTGGTGAGAATTTTTGCATCTGTGTTCATCAAGGATATTGGTCTCTAATTCTCTTTTTTGATGGGATCCTTGTCTGGTTTTGGGATCAAGGTGATACTGGCCTCATAAAATGAGTTTGGGAGTTTTCTTTCCATTTCTATTTTTTGGAACAGTTTCAGGAGAATAGGAATTGATTCTTCTTTAAATGTTTGGTAGAATTCCCCTGGGAAGCCGTCTGGCCCTGGGCTTTTGTTTATTTGGAGATTTTTGATGACTATTTCAATCTCCTTACTGGTTATGGGTCTGTTCAGGTTTTCTATTTCTTCCTGGTTCAGTTGTGGTAGTTTCTATGTCTCTAGGAATACATCCATTTCTTCCAGATTGTCAAATTTGTTGGTGTGGAGTTGCTCATAGAATGTTCTTATAATTGTCTGTATTTCTTTGGTGTTGGTTGTGATCTCTCCTCTTTCATTCATGATTTTATTTATTGGGGTCCTTTCTCTTTTCTTTTTGATAAGTCTGGCCAGGGGTTTATCAATCTTATTAATTCTATCAAAGAACCAGCTCCTAGTTTCATTGATTTGTTCTATTGTGGTTTTTTTTTTGTTTGTTTGTTTCTATTTCATTGATTTCTGCTCTGATCTTTATGATTTCTCTTCTCCTGCTGGGTTTAGGCTTTCTTTGCTGTTCTTTCTCCAGCTCCTTTAGGTGTAAGGTTAGGTTGTGTATTTGAGACCTTTCTTGTTTCTTGAGAAAGGCTTGTACTGCTCTATATTTTCCTCTCAGGACTGCCTTTGCTGTGTCCCACAGATTTGGAACATTTGTGCTTTCATTATCATTTGTTTCCATGAATTTTTTCAATTCTTCTTTAATTTCCTGGTTGACCTATTCATTCTTTAGAAGGATGCTGTTTAGTCTCCATGTATTTGGGTTCTTTCCAATTTTCCTCTTGTGATTGAGTTCTAGTTTCAGAGCATTGTGGTCTGAAAATGTGCAGGGAATGATCCCAGTCTTTTGATATTGGTTGAGACCTGATTTATGACCCAGGATGTGATCTATTCTGGAGAATGTTCCATGTGCACTAGAGAAGAACATGTATTCTGTTGCTTCGGGATGGAATGTTCTGAATATATCTGTGATGTCCATCTTGTCCAGTGTGTTATTTAAGGCCTTTATTTCCTTGCTGATCTTTTGCTTGGATGATCTGTCCATTTTAGTGGGGAGTGTTAAAGTCCCCTACTATTATTGTATTATTGTCAGTGTGTTTCTTTGATTTTGTTATTAATTGGTTTATATAGTTGGCTGCTCCCATGTTAGGGGCATAGATATTTAAAATTGTTAGATATTCTTGCTGGACAGACCCTTTGAGTATGATATAGTGTCCTTCCTTATCTCTTATTATAGTCCTTGGCTTAAAATCTAATTGATCTGATATAAGGATTGCCACCCCAGCTTTCTTTTGATGTCCATTAGCATGGTAAATTGTTTTCCACCCCCTCACTTTAAATCTGGAGGTGTCTTTGGGTCTAAAATGAGTTTCTTGTAGACAGCATATAGATGGGTTTTGTTTTTTTATCCATTCTGATAAACTGTGTCTTTTGATTGGGGCATTTAGCCCATTTACATTCAGGGTAACTATTGAGAGATATGAATTTAGTGCCATTATATTGCCTGTAAGGTGATTGTTATTGGATATTGTCTCTGTTCCTTTCTGATCTACTACTTTTAGGCTCTCTCTTTGCTTAGAGGACCCCTTTCAATATTTCCTGTAGAGCTGGTTTGGTGTTTGCAAATTCTTTCAGTTTTTGTTTTTCCTGGAAGCTTTTATCTTTCCTTCTATTTTCACTGATAGCCTAGCCGGGTATAGTATTCTTGGCTGCATGTTTTTCTCGTTTAGTGCTCTGAATATATCATGCCAGTTCTTTTTTTTTTTTTTTTAATTTATTGGACAGAGAGAGATCACAGGTAGGCAGAGAGTCAGGGAGGAAGCAGGCTCCCTGCTGAGCAGAGAGCCCAATGTGGGGCTCGATCCCAGGACCCTGAGATCATGACCTGAGCCAAAGGCAGAGGCTTAACCCACTGAGCCAGCCAGGCGCCCCATATCATGCCAGTTCTTTCTGGCCTGCCAGGTCTCTGTGGATAAGTCTGCTGCCAATCTAATATTTTTACCATTGTATGCTGCAGACTTCTTGTCCCAGGTTGCTTTCAGAATTTTCTCTTTGTCACTAAGACTTGTAAGTTTTACTATTAGATGATGGGGTGTGGACCTATTCTTATTGATTTTGAGGGGAGTTCTCTGCACCTCTTAGATTTTAATGCTTCTTCCCTTTGTGCAGGCCT
Organism: Meles meles; assembly: GCF_922984935.1. Lineage (NCBI taxonomy): Eukaryota > Metazoa > Chordata > Mammalia > Carnivora > Mustelidae > Meles > Meles meles. The sequence goes on along the minus strand of NC_060075.1, from coordinate 25,841,993 downwards.
TATTTTGTCATGGTAGTTTTTCACCAAAAAATAAGATTTATAACATAAGATTTAAGCAGTCAGCAGACATGCCTGATTATGTAGTATGGATCTTTTACCGTGCCTCTTCATGAGATAGAAAATAAAAAGGCAAAATCCTTGTTCTTGAGGATCTTGAGGAATTCAGTTTGTGAGAAAGATTAGTAAACACAGTCAAAACCCAGTTAGCTGAATGCTACAGTGGAGGTAGGCAGGAAGCAGCACTCCAAGATGCAAGGGCAATTTGTGGTGTGTGGTGAAACTCTACCTGAAAGACTGTTTAAGAATTCCTTTCTCTGACAAGGAGGATAGGTCTTTTAGATAAAGTCCCAGCACCTGCAAAGTCCTATAGATGTGAGGAAAAATGGTCATGCAGGTAACAGAAGGACATTTCTTTAAAGGAAATAGCAAACAAATCAACCTCAAAAAGGGGAAAGTAATGAAAGGGAGCACTGATTAAAGCTAGGAGAGATGATCGTGGCTGTTTTTTCAAATAAGGAAACCTGCAGTTAAAACTTTAGAAGGATAAAAACAGGTATAGGTACAGACCACAGAGATACGTTTCACAACACTCAAGTATGGAATTTTCTGAAATAGAGCCAGAATAAATACCTGTGCCAGAGGTAGCATTAATAATAAACTATGGAGGTGTAAGTTTTAGCACTCTTCATTTACTGGGCCCTTAGTTGAATCAACCAAGTAAACTGTTACCATTCTGAATAAAACTTCACTTGTGTACCTAATTTTGTATTCACAATTTTGTGATATATATTTTTAGAGAGTGCCTCCAGATTATATGAACTTTGGGCCCAAAAAATCCTGCATTCACTTGCCTAGAGGATAAGTCCATGGTAGTGCTAAAAAAGTAATAACTAGAAGTCAGAGTGTCAAAGTAACTGGCTTAATTTTGTAAACTAAGTCGTTAGATTATAAAAAGGCATCATTGCTTAGCTATACACAACAGACAAAATAGAGCTGTTTCATCCTCACTTCCAAAAAAGTAGTGTTTTGTTGTTGTTGTTGTTGTTGTTGTTGTTTTCACCGATAGGGATTTACATTTTGTCCTGGACCATCCATCCCAGCCCCTGCTTGGGGAGAGGTCTGCCACTGATCACAAGAATGCCTATTCCTTGTTCCTCAGAGACATAGGGTGCACAGGTTGAAGAGAAAGCACAGGAATTCTGAAATGTGGTCCCTGACAGAATTATGCAGAGTCTCTATCTACCATTGAAATAGTGAATAAACAGGGATCAGTTTGAGTAAGAAAGGTTTGAAGAAAGGGATATACTAGTGCAGAATCGACTACTCAAGATAATAACCCCAAAAGATTCAGGATCCGATGCCAGGGAATTGTACCAATGTTGCTAAGCAGATTTTTAAAAATATTTTATTCTATGCCCTGAATTTTCTATATTTGTAAGGGTTGTTTGTTGAATTATTAAAATCAACTTTTACAAAGGTGGGATAATTTCACCTATTGAATCGTGCATGAAACAAATGAGGACCCCTACCATCTGACAAATCATAAGTTTAACATACCTACAGATAAGTGACATATCTATCTTCATATATGTACACTCAGTTAATTTTCACAAAGTGGATATCCCTATATAATCAGCATTCACATTATAAATAACACCTCAAAGAGTCTTTTTGTGGACCCTTGCAGGCATTATTTCTACCTAAAGTAATCACTATCCACATTAGTTAGAATATCTTGAGAGATAAGTTTTGTCTACTTTTGAATTGTACAGTACTATTCCTTTGTACCCAGTTTCTTAAGTATCTCAATACGATTCTTCCCTATTATTGAGTATAATATTAAATTCCATTGTATGAACAAATATTTCAAATTGTATTCTTTTCCACTATTGACTGACACTTGGGTTGTTTTCAATTTGGGGCTGCATGAAAGCTCTGCTATGAATATTCTGAGTTATAAATGTTAGTGAATATATGTAACATTTGCATTGAGTTTATAAGTAGCAGTGGAATTGCTGGGTCATGAAGTAAAATCACATATTCCTTTTTAGTAAATAATGCCAAACAGAATGCTTATGAAGTTTACATTCCTAGTTGCAGTGTTTAAGAATTTTACCTGCTCTACATATCTTTAATTATTGTCATTCTGTTTGTTTAATAGCATCTCACTGTTAGAATTTTTATTGCCTTGATGATTAATGAGGTTGAGTTCATATCCATATGTTTACTGATAATTTGGATGTCCTCTTTTTTGAAGCACTTACAATTAGTTTATTTGCCTATAGGATCATCTGTTTTCCTTTTTTCTTTTTAATTTGAAGGAACTCTTTATATATTCTGTATCAAAGACTTTGTCAGATAAGGAATAGCAAATATGTTTTTCCACTTGGAGTCTTGGGCTTTTACTCAGAAATACCTTCTAAAGAACAAATGATTTTAATTTAAATACATGCACTTATGCCTTTCTGATCTTTGAAATCTTCAAGTAAACATTTTGTTTTAAGTAAAGGATATGTTTTCCTGCATGCAGTATATCAGTGAGTTCTATTTAGAGAGTGACCCCTTCTAAAAATGAAATAAGTAACCTGTGGTCAAGAGAAAATGTTTGGGTTCCCTATGGCAAAAAAAAAGTAGATAAGTAAACATATTGTTGTCAGACAATTTAAATTCTCCCTAAATAACATCATTAATTATGGTTTAGGAGAAGGAGCATACCATGGAAACAAGCTGTTTTCTTAGCCATGTATATCTCTGCATGCCCTGTTTTTTAATTTACTTTTATAATGTGTTATTTATGCATATACATATAAAATACATATTTGATACTTGTGGGAGAGATATTTCTCTTCAACTCAGTTTTTTACTGTAGATAAAAAGATGTCTAAACTCTAAATAATTTTCAGTTGTATCTATACTTAACTAAAATTCAGCTGGTTTATCAGTAGTTACTTAAACATTATCACAGTAAGAATGAAATTTTAAGAAAAGTAAGTTAACTTGGAGTGCTTGGGTGGCTCAGTCAGTTAAGCAGCCAACTCTTGGTTTCACCTCAGGTCATGATCTCCTAGTTGTGGGATCCAGTCCTACTTCAGGCTCTATGCTCAGCAAGGAGTCTACTAGAGATTCTCTCCCTGTTCCCCATCCCTCACTCATTTATGTGCATGCTCTCTCTCTCTCTAAAAGAATCTTAAAAGAAAAAAAGGTAAGTTAATAACATTTACTTTTCAGTGTCTACATGATGGAAATACCAGAAAGAAAAAAACAAAGAAGAAAAAAGGAGAGAAACAAGGGGGAAAAATTGTATAACTCTCTCGATTTGAGAAATAGGGAAAACAGTGTTTGTGCAATTATGGTAATCTTTTTCCTATAGTGAAGTAGTCATATTATCATAAAAAATGTATTCAGCCATCTGCTAGACGACTAGAGATATGTGTTTGATCCACAGCTGCTGCAATAAATGCTATTTGTAAGTTGAATTGGACTGGTTGTATTGTTCTCAAATTTGAATATATTTTTCCAGATGACATGTGCCACTTTATGGACATGCTACAGAAATATTAAGCAATTACAATGGCAGAATGTTATCTCCAAGCCGTTCTTCTACCATTCATAAACATAATGCCTTCATGTTCATACCTTAAATAACCAATCCAAGACGAATCCCAGTAGAACGCTGGCTTTCATACATATGATATAGGAAGTATGCCTAGAATCTCCATCCCATCCTTATAATGCCAGATGTTGGGATATGTTAATTAGCCTGATTATGGTGATGATTACATGATATATACATACATTGAAATATCAGTTGTACACCTTAAATATATACAATTTTTACATGTTAATTTTATCTCAATAAGACTGTTTTTAAAAAGAAGGAAAAGAAATTTCATCAAATCTGAACATTTTCCTTGAAGCAGATGAGTGACTAAATTATCAAGTCAGAGAGTTGTCATTCTCTTTTTAATGAACTCTAGGAATAGATCCCCTTAAGCTTTCTCAGTAGAACTTCCAGTGTTTTATTTCTCTTATCCATCTGAGGTTGCTCTTTTCAGTGTTTAACTGAAATGACTGGCTGTAGTGTTAAATTTCATGGGTGTAGTTATATATTCATAAGATCCTTCATTTACTTGTAGCCATCAATTAAGTCAGTCCAGTCTTTTTTAAAATTTTCCTTGCTTTAAGCTAAATAGATCTAAATGCTGTGACCTTTCTTTATAATATGTGAATTCCATTTCTTTGGTCATTTTTCTTTAGTATTTGTGAATCATCATCATCACCATTATCTTTTCTGGATTAGCTACAATACATTCATTCAGTTCTGAAACTTGTTGGTTTTCTCGTTAGAATCTTAAATCTGTTACATGCGTAAAAAAAGTGCAATCTTAATAAAAAGAATACTCATAATGAATACTCCCTCCATCTCTTCCCATTATATGACTCATATTTTATAGTTGTTAGTGCTTAAGTAGTCTTTCAACATTAGCTTCATTTTCATTTTTCATTTGCATTTGCATTTTCACTATGGGTCCCCCTTCAAACTCCTCTAAATTGAGTTTAATTATTTAAATGATAAATGGAGTGATTATATATGACTATCAATGCTTTATTTTCAAGTTTGATGACTGAAAAATATGCTAGTGATAATTATGCAAGGGTCAAATAGTCAGAATGTTCTGTGTGTTCTAAAACAATTGTCACCAAATTGTATACCTCCTTATCAGTATTAAGAAAAGATCCACTCACCTTCCATTCAAGAAGGCACCCCACAACTCAGAGAGTTCTAAATAAGTTCCATACTACCCCCTACCCCCGCCCCAGATCTCTAGATATCTGTATCAATCCCCTCTATCTCTGCAGCCTTCATACCTTGGTGACGTTTGTCCCTAGCAAAACCCCTACACCTCTGCTAATAAGTCCAACTCCACAACAACCAGCAATGCCTGGGATGTGAAGGACTATTGTTATAGGCCTTTTATTTCTGTTATATCTGTACTTCCCAAGAAGACAAGAACTCCCACCCATTCATCCCTCATTCTCTGATTCTAATCTATATTAATTTTGTGTTAGCAATAAGTAACACACCATACCCATCATAGTTTCCTCCTTTATTTCTGTAAACAGCACTTATCAGCTTGACATGGTATATGTTTTACTTGTTTTTCTCCCTTTAAGTGAATGTACGCTCTAGAAGAGTTGAAATTCTTATCTATTTTATTCACTGGTGTATCCTAAACAACTAGTATATTGCCTGACAGTAGATAAATATATGTTAAATTTCTAGGTATGTTAAGTAAATGTATAAATACAAAATTTTAAATAAATACTTAAATATGTACAAATATATAAAAAGTAAAAAGTCTGAGTCATTTATTAAAATTGACAGAGCACACTGTATGTTCACAAATATTCAGACCTAGACAATTTTGTATTATTTTACTTGTATTAATTTGTTGCACAGCAGTGGAAGACCAATACAACTATAAAGTCTTTAAGAAGTGTGTTGTTCCATCTAGTAGAAAAAATAAGTGTGGATTTGCCTAAATTAATACATGTATTACAAAAAATGTGAATAACAGAATAGTTTTTCCACCTAAAGAAAAATATATCACAACATATTAATAGTAATTTTTCCATAAAACAGGTCTAATCTCATAGTAGGAATATATAATCCTTGTGTTAACATTGCTTAAATTCCATATTTTACTTAGAAAACTCGTGGCTCTATGACAGTCTTCTGAGAGTGTTTTCATTTTAAAATCCCTCTATAGCCAAGAACATGTCTGCTTGAGTAATTACCAGACAGTGGCACCATTCCAGAATCTTTTTTTTTTTTTTTTTGATCCTCATATTGAAAAAAAGAGAAAGGAAGGTGGTAAGGTGAGAGGAGAGGGAGAGAAATAAAGGAAAAGGAGGAGAAAAAGAAAAGGGAAAGGAGAAAGAAGAAAAGAAGTAGAAAGAAGAGGAGGTAGAAGTGGAGGAAGAAGAGGAGGAGGAACAATAATAATATGTCATGACTGTTACAGTGGGTGGAATAGAGAGATTAATAACTTTTATGTCACACTTCAGTGTATTTTATTGGGTTCTTATCTTGTTTTTCTATACTTACATGTTTTTATTTGTAAGAAGAAAAAATGTCTAAAGGAAAAATTGTAACACCATGCCCAACTGGAATCAGAACTGAAGGACAGCTATGCTGGTATTTAGAATACTTTTATTGCCACCAAAACTAGCCATTTATCTTGATTTTTCACAATGTTTGGGGATTTCTTTTAAAGAATTTGAACACTCTCAATTACAATTATGATTTAGGCCTAAAGAAGTGTGACTGACAGATTAAGGATGGGATTTGGGATGATGTGAGCCAGATTATACTAAAGGACAGTGGAGCCCTCAAAAGTAGAATGAGTAAACGTTAAGGAATAAGTTAGAAGAGATCCAGCAACTTTTACTGAAATGAACAAAGGGTGCTGCATGTATCAGAAAGACACAAAGGGAAGGCCCAAAGTTGGTAGAGACTGAGAAGATGAAGGAAATGGTTCTTCTAAGAAGCTGGAGAACAGAAATAACACATAGAAAGGGGGAAGAAATGCAGAATACAAATTAGTTAATTAGATGAACCATTTGTAGAGGACTATATAGATCACATTAAGGATTTTTGAAACATTATTGAATGCTTTCATGAAAAAAGTGAGACAATTTGTTTGTGTTTTCTGAAAATCATCTGACTTCAGGGAGTTAATGGGGAAAACAAGAACAAAAATGAATACCAGGGACCAGTTTGGAAGTTCCTGAGGTAAAAAGACATGTATGACCCTGACTTCAACTTAAGTGATGGTATAATTGAAAGATATTAATTTTTAGATAATAAAATAACTTATAACATCATGGTCTTATCCTGTGATGCCATAATTTAGTCAGATTGTCATCGTTTTATTGTTATCTTTCATATCCTAAAACTCAAGAATAAGTTAATCCTAAATTATGGTTTTATAAACATCTGTATTTTTAAATTTGCCTTTGTGGTCAGCTTTCCAATACTAGGGTCTAAAAATGCTAATTCTTAATTTCAAAACAAATGTTTCTGGCAGAGTGAAGGCATGGTCCCTATGCCAGAAATTCAATTGTCTGCCTTTATTTTTATAAGAAACAGTAAAAAATACCAGCTTGAATATCCTTGTAATTATTATTCATTGTCTTCATTCAGGTGAATAATACACAGTCTTAGAATTACATGGCACATAGTTTATGGTAGCCTTTATCAGTGTCCACAGGGCAAGAATGCCTTAGTATTTATTGGTTTTATATATCCCTTCACAAATTGTGCAGTTTTGTTCTTTACCTCTTTAAATGCTTCCCTTTTCCTATCCTCCCTCAAATGTCAAGAAAACAGAACAAGAAAAACAAACTTTGACATTCAATTCAATGACGATTTTATGTAACTGATCTTATATGCAAGGGGGATATGATAAATTCAAAATCCAGATTTTATGTGAAAGATTAACTTTATGTAATCCTGGCTAAGCATGACACACAGGGATGGTGCTGGTGTGTGAATTTAGGATCAGAATGTGGCAAAAGCTAGACTGGTGGTGCCGAGTGCTTTGAGGTCACATGGAAACATCAACATTATAGTATTGTGGGGAATGTGATGAAACTCCCTGGAAGAGAAGGAATTTCCATTTTTATCTTGAGAGCCACATCAACATGGGAATATAGAATCACTACATCATGAAAACAAACTGCCAGTCTAAACGATGAGGACAGTAAGAAATAAGAATCAAGAGTAGGAAAGAGGAAAATGCTGAACATGGAGAGAAAACTGAAAGCAGTCTTTCATGCTGCTGTATTTTGGAAATAGAATACTCTCAGATATTTTAGAAACCAAATTATCCAGTGCCTTCAAACTGAGATCAACATCTGGATGTTAATTTCTAGGGTGTAAAATTTCCAGGTTAATTTTAATTTTATAAAAACTTTGGATCACATTTTTCAAGAAAAAATATGCAAACGTTACAATTTGCAACCAAGGAAATTAAAGTTGCCCTATTTGATACAGAGATAGAAGAAATAGGAATAGAATCATCAAAACTATACTCAAAATTGGGTGTAGTAGTGAGGAAACAGAAGTTACAGAGAAAATGAATTTTAAGTTACAGTTTGGAAGGACCAACTTTGTTTTCATGGTGGGTCTGTATGTGGAAAGATTGAATTCTTAGAAATCTTAGAAAGATTTCTTAGAAGAAACACGTAAAGAAGTATTTATCACCAGCCCCAGTAAATAGATTTCACTGCTACTTGATTTTAATTCCTCCCATACAAAAGTACATTATACTTTGTATACATTAGATGGTAAAGAATTGAAAATGCCAGATTAAAAATCTGATTCCCTGTCGGTGGAATGAACATGCTGTTGCAGCATAACCCACAAATTCTACTACTCAAGTCCAGCATTTTATAGAAGGAGTTTGCAAATTCATTTACAGATGATGGGCCTTTGTAACGATCTCTCACTTTCAAATGTCTTCCCCCATCTGAGCTCATTGTTTTATCCTGAAATTCTCCATTGAGATAAAGATTGCATTATTTGTATATTTATTTACTATTTAAGAAATTTTTGAAGAGATAAATCCTTGAGTTATTAGCACCTTGATATATATTACTTTTTCCTTTTGAAAATGTTATATATAGAATATTATAAATACATAATTTTATGACAAAAATCAAGTATCCATCACACAGATTAAGCAATAAATAATTAAATCTTAAATAAATAGCTGAATCTTTCTTGCATCTCTACCTAATCATACACTCTTCCACGTCTTCCCTCCCCACACACCCCCACCCCACACACATACACCCTTCAGATAACATCTTTGTTTGATTTCATAGTAGTCAATATCATGCGTGTCTTTACAGTTTTGTGAGGGAGATATGCATTCCTACAAAATAGTTACAATAATATTTTGCATGTTTGTTTTCTCTATAATAAATGATACCTCATTGATCTTTCATTTCTCAGTATTATATTTGTCAGCATCATACTCAATGATAAACTGATGCTAGCAAATTTTTATCAATTTTAACATTTCATTATGTGATTTTACTGAAATTATTTACTGATTTTACTTCTAATAACATAGAAGTGATATTTAGTTGTTACTACTGTGGATTACATGAGTATGAACACTTTTTTACATGTTACCATGCATATCTATATGAGGACTTACCTGGGTATATAGATAAGAATGGAATTGATGAGTCTGAGATACTGCCGAATTGTTCCCCAAAATGTTTGTATCAGATGTCATTCTTATTGGCAGTGTCTAAGAATTCACAGTGGTCCACATTTTAAAAAGCCTAAATATTTATTTCCTACTTGATAGTATGATAGGGTAACTCTTTGTAATCTTTATTTTGCTTACAAAAGTAAGAGGTTTTTGTATATAATAATTAAACAGATTTATAGATTTATGAAACTACCATCTCAATAAGGATGCACAATAATCCCATCATCCCAAGTTCTCTCATGCTGCCCCTACATGGCCAAAGTTTCCTCTCACTTCAACACTTCACAATCACAGATCTGTTCTCGCCCTCAAGTTTTTCCTTTTAAAAAATTTCATATAAATGGTATTATACAGTATGTATACTTTTGTGACATACATCAACATAAATGTCTTTAAGATTCATCCATGTCGTTTGGTTATGAATACTTTATTTGTTTTTATTTCTCAGTAGTATTCCATTTTACAGCTGTGCTACATCGTTTGTTTATCCATTGACCCATTGAAGGACATATGCAAGACAGACATATAAAGGACCTGTGCACATATGCAAGAATTTGCAAGAATACAAGTTGTCTTTTCTTTAGGGAAAATACCTAGGAATGTGATTGCTAAAGTTTAGCTTATGATTGCTATGTTTAGCTTGCCAGGAAATTGTCAAACCATTCTCCAGAGAAGCTGTGTCCTACCATTAGGTTGTGAGAATTCCAGTAGACTTACACTGTAGCTAACACTTGGTATAGCTGACTGTGGTCATTCTAGCTATTCTACAGGTGGGTGGTCGTACTGTTATCTCCTTTTGATTTCAACTTCAATTTTATTAGGATAATTCTGTTGGCCATCTTTCCTGAACATATTTATCATCTGCGTATCTTCTTTGGTATAGTGGCTTTTCAAATACTTGCCCATTTTTAAAATTGGGTTTTTTGTTTCCTTACGGTTAAAATCCAACTTTTTTGTGGATTTTGCTTTTGTTCTCATTTTTAAGAACTTTTGCATAACCCAAGACCATTGAGATGTGCTCCAGTATTTCATTTAAATGGTTAATAATTTTATGTTACACCTTTAGATGCATTATCTATTTTGAGTTAATTTCAGTAAAGCTGTGAAAAACAGATAGAGCTCATATCCAGGTGTTCAAACATCATTTGCTCAAGACACTATTCTTTCTTCATTTGATTTCCTTTGCATAATTGTCAAAAGTCGATTGATGATATTTGTGTGACAATAATAATTTTTTCTCACTAATCAAGGAGCCTATCCTTGTTCTAATACCACAAAGTCTTCATTATTGTAGCTATATAGCGATTCTTAAAATCACATAGTATAAGCCCTCCTAACTTTTTTAGTATCAAAATAGTTTTTACTGTAATTTGCATTTTCTTATAAATTTATTGTTGTTTGCATTTTCTTATACATTTTAGAATACCTTCTCATACTTACAAAGAAATACTGCTGGAATAGTTTGGGAGACATTATCTACTTATTTGGTAGTATGGTGATATAGTTTAATAAGACAAGTTGAATTGCTTTCCATACATTTCTATTTTCTGAAAATATTATGTTATGACAATTATGTGTTTCTTAAAAATATTTTAGTAAACCATTTGCCTTGAAGTTTTGCCCTGGAAGTAATGTTTGGTTGCATTTCCACATTCCTTTAATTGCATTAAATCTATATATAAATTCAGAGGATTGCCATCAGAACTATGCTGGGTCCTTAAATTCATGAGTTTTATATGTATTCAATAGCAAATCATTCATTCTTTTTATATGGATTTTATTTTTAACATGCAGGTCTCATTTATTTTTTATTAGATTTATATGTTAGTATTTCAATATTTTGTAAGTACAATAAATAGTATAATAAATTGGCTCCCAATTGGTTTTCTTGGGTTTTTTGTTTTGTTTTGTTTTTTGTTTGTTTGTTTATTTTAAGAGGGAGAGAGAGAGAGCATGGACACAAGAGCAGGATGCGGGAAGGGCAGGAGAGAGAGAGAGAGAGAATCTTAAGCAGTCTCCACACCCAGGGTGGAGCCCACTTCGGGGCTTCATCTCACAACCCTGAGATCATCACTTGAGCCAAAACCAAGAGTCAACATTTAACTGACTGAGGCACCTAGGCACTCCAGTTTTCTTTGTTTTTTTGTTTTTTGTTTTGCTTATTAACTGATTTATCAGAGAGATCTCTTCAACATAAAAAAGAAAAAGGAGGAGCGGCAGGGTTGGGGAGCAGGGGTGTAGAGCTGCATATGTTATTTAGGGCCAAAAGTGGCTGCACAGTTATATACAGAAATAAAACTGATTTTTGTATGATGACTTTGTACTCTGCAACATTCTGAACTCATCTGGTTTGAAGAGATTTCCTGTAGATCTTTTAGGATTTTTCACTTGAACAGTCATGTTGTCTGAAAATAGGGACAATTTTTTACTTTATTTCTAATCTTTCTGACTTTATTTTTTGACCATAGTTCATTGGTTAGGGCTTCTGGTTCAATGTTGAATAGGAGGAATGTTTCCAGTTTTAGAGGGAAATAATTCTGACATTCACAATTAAGAATAATGTTAGGTTTGGATAGATTCCATTTACAGGCACTTCAATATGGCAGAGTTTTGATTTTTTCCAACTGTGTTATGTGCAATTGATATACTGGGTTTTTTTCTGTTTTATTTCCTTACAAAAAATAGTGAATTATATTGATTTCTTTTCAAATGATGAACCATCTGTTCATTGTTGGGATAAACTCCAGTTGGTCATGATGTATTTTCTACTTTTCATTAGTTTGGTTGTTTGTTTTAACTAGTACTCACCACAAATCTAAATATGTCTACTTATATGTATTTCTCCATCCTGCCATTAGAAGGACATAAGCCTTTGAAAGCAAGAATCCTATAGGGCTCCCTTCAAAATATTTTACATATTATATTTAGCCCAGTACTTGGCACAGACTTGGTAGTCCACACAAGTCTGGCACAGACTTGGTAGTCCACAATAACAAGGAAATTTGGTTTCCTTAACAGTATATTGTCAATCAACTATATGTCAAATATTCTGTACCCTAAATTGCATGCAGATATCACCTGCCAGAAGTTAAAGTTCAGTCAATTTAAATAATTGTTTAAAATTTTGATAGCTTGGGGAGCACCTGGGCGGCTCAGTTGGTAAGCTAAGCATCTGCCTTTGGCTTAGGTCATGATCCCAGGGTCCTGGGATGGAGCTCATCATCAGGCTTCCTGCTCTGCGGTGAGCCTGCTTCTCCCTCTCCCTTTGCCTGCTGTTTCCTGTGCTTGTGAGCCCTTGCTCTGTCTATCTCTCTCTCTCTTTCTCCGTGTCAAATATATACAATCTTTAAAAAAAGTCAATAAAATATAATTGTGATAGCTTATAACATAACAATAGCTGAATATCACCAATAATCATATTCTAAGATATCCCAAAAAAAGTCTTAGGAAACAAAAATCTGGTACACACAGAAGAATATCATGTACTCAACAAAATAACAGTGTGAAATAGGTAAATAATATGAAATTCATAATCTTTCTCTTTCCTAATTAAAAAAGATACAGAGGAATAACTTGAGTAGTTAGTAATATATAATAAATTATTAATTCCTCAGTGAAGTGTTATTTAACATTATTGTAAAAGATTCTGTCACATAGATTTATTCACACATACATTACACACATATATTACATACATAGTGTGTGTGAGTATAACTGTGAAGCTCAAACTTCTTATATAAATGTTGGTTATTAATCATTAGTTGTTAATTACTATAAGTATAATGTGACATTGCTATAAATATATCTTATTAATCTTAGGCTCATAGTCTTACCCTTATTTCATAATTATGTAAAACTTTGAACTGAAGTGTGGAAATGTTCTGACACTGAAAAAATTTTCCTCATTATGTAATAATCATATCTATACTGCATCCAGTTTTTCATATGATCTCCAATTTCACCTGATTATCCTTTATCAAGGAATGAAAAACCTGCTGTCCATTATTAAAGAACAGTCTCTCCTTTATACAAAATCATATAAACACCAATGACATTTAACTGAATTTATTTTTATTTACTACAGGATTGAATTAACCAAATGTTTTTAAAGCTTTGAACATGATTGTATAGTAGGAAATTTTCTGTTTGAGAAATTTCAATGTACTGAGAATGCCCTCTGGATCTGTAATGCCACCCTCAACTTGATTTGCTATGGATTAAGATGCCATAATTAGGACTTTGTTTCTTTGGTTATAGGCTTTTTTTTTAATTAGTTTATTTATTTTTTCAGCGTAACAGTATTCATTGTTTTTGCACAACACCCAGTGCTCCATGCAATACGTGCCCTCCCTATTACCCACCACCTGGTTCCCCCAGCCTCCCACCCCCGCCCCTTCAAAACCCTCAGGTTGTTTTTCAAGTCCATAGTCTCTTATGGTTCGCCTCCCCTTCCAATTTCCCTCAACTTCCTTCTCCTCTCCATCTCCCAATGTCCTCCATGTCATTTGTTATGCTCCACAAATAAGTGAAACCATATGATACTTGACTCTCTCTGCTTGACTTATTTCACTCAGCATAATCTCCTCCAGTCCCGTCCATGTTGCTACAAAAGTTGGGTATGCATCCTTTCTTTTTTTTTAAAATAAACATATAATGTATTTTTATCCCCAGGGGTACAGGTCTGTGAATCACCAGGTTTACACACTTCACAGCACTCACCATAGCACATACCCTCCCCAATGTCCATAACCCCCTCCCCCTCTCCCAACCCCACCTCCCCCCAGCAACCCCCAGTTTGTTTTGTGAGATTAAGAGTCATTTATGGTTTGTCTCCCTCCCAATCCCATCTTGTTTCATTTATTCTTCTCCTATCCCCCTAACCCCCATGTTGCTTCTCCACGTCCTCATATCAGGGAGATCATATGATAGTTGTCTTTCTCCGATTGACTTATTTCACTAAGCATGATACCCTCTAGTTCCATCCACGTCGTCGCAAATGGCAAGATTTCATTTCTTTTGATGGCTGCATAGTATTCCATTGTGTATATATACCACTTCTTCTTTATCCATTCATCTGTTGATGGACATCTAGATTCTTTCCATAGTTTGGCTATTGTGGACATTGCTGCTATAAACATTCGGGTGCACGTACCCCTTCAGATCACTACGTTTGTATCTTTAGGGTAAATACCCAGTAGTGCAATTGCTGGGTCATAGGGTAGTTCTATTTTCAACATTTTGAGGAACTTCCATGCTGTTTTCCAGAGTGGTTGCACCAGCTTGCATTCCCACCAACAGTGTAGGAGGGTTCCCCTTTCTCCGCATCCTCGCCAGCATCTGTCATTTCCTAACTTGTTACTTTTAGCCATTCTGACTGGTGTGAGGTGATATCTCATTGTGGTTTTGATTTGTATTTCCCTGATGCCGAGTGATGTGGAGCACTTTTTCATGTGTCTGTTGGTTATAGGCTTTTTTTTATAAATGAAAATGCTCAGTAAAATAATGCACTAAGTATTTTCTATCATTTATCTAACAGAATAGACTAATGGATAAGACCTGAGAGAAAGATTATCGAGATTGGAACAGAGAGGTCACTGAAACTTGAGCCAAGTGTCACTGCCATAAAATAATTCTTGAACTTGCTAAGTTTAACTTTTTCTGTGTCAAAGTTAGGTCTTAGCCAGGTTGGCAGGTGGCACACGTGTTCATAATGGGGTAATAACCGGAATCCAGCATACTAGAATCTTACAGAATTCCTTTGTGAAGTGTTAAAGTTCACTTTTGAGAATCTTCTCACAGCAATTTTTAGATGAAAAGTTGTGGGTGACTTTCCTTTTTCCACTTGGGACCAGATGGAATGGTATTCACTTTTTAAAACCATCTGTCATGCAGCACCTTAATCTTCTTGCATCAAGTAGAGGAGAATAAGAACATCTGACTTTGCCGAGATAAAGTTAACACGACAAGATGTCAACCAGACTTTTTTATGTGGTGCTTCCAATATTTTGTCAAGTCACTTTGAGCTCTTTTCAGTTAGCTGTCTTACGGGCTTTAGGAAGCAGAGAACACAATGCCTATTTTAGAAACTGGTAAATGTCATTGCTTCCTTGCCAATATGTTTTTTTAATTCATTTAGTTCTTCAGAAGGTCAGCCTAAGCTAAATCTCCCCCCTGTGGAGGTGACATTGCCTAGACTATATTTATTAAAGCGTCATCAACTATAAAGCTTACCATAAATAATATTTTATTGATATCAAGTACCAGTGTTTTCTTTAAAAAGAAACTTAGGCAAGACAAGTATAGAAGAGGTAGACTACAGTCATCTTCTATACTTTACTTGAAATATTTGTGTAATTTAGAGTCCCCAAAGAAAAAAGCTAGCACAATGTAATTGGGGACACTTTAATGAAGGAACAACTTTATTTACAAAGATAAAAGTAGAATTATGAGAAAAAAGTAAAAGTAAACAACCCAAAAGTAGCAAGAGCTGAGAATATTCACCACTCCTTGTCTTGAAGAAACTAAGGAAGGGGTAGGATGCTAGAATGCAAGGAGAGCTAGAGCTGAATTAAAAGGACCACTTGACCCTAAAAACAAACTGTGTGGCCTTAGCGGGGGGCGGGTGGGGAAGTACCCACTTCCTATTTTAGGCTATCAAGAAAGAAACCGGAAGAAAATGTACTCTGACCTCTTCCCCTCTCATGGTACTGCCCCCTCTCATGCCCCCTATTAGCTAAACCCACACAGAAACTAGAGGACAAGATGCCTAATTGATGGCAGCCCCCAAAAGTCAACTTCCTGAAACATTAAATTAAAAAGAATGGTAGAAAGTGGTCCTATAATGAGAATTAGAAAATATCTAGCACAATAATCTACTGAAATTATTGTATTCCCTTATCACTTTTAGACTCAAGAAGGAGTCTCTGGAGGACAGAGTGCAGGGAATTATTTAGTCAGTCAATTAACAACTGGAATACAGAAAAAAAATTAACCATATGGATGTCTCCAGAGAAGAGCCATCAAAATCTCAATTTTGAGGCTACTGCTTCAAGAATTTTTAAATGTAACACCAACATATAGGTAGGTGTTCATTGGACTTATACTAGATTACAAATATTAGGCTCTGTATATTGATGGTACAGGAGATAGAAGACATGAGACTTGCTCTCAAGATGTTTTATCTAATTTGGAGAAAAACAACAAGCATATATCAAAAATAACAAAGGATACAAGAAGAAGGACAGATCAGTCTTTTTCTGTTTGGTCTAGACTTAAAGTATTATAAGTACTAAGAGGACACAAATAGATATAGTAGTAGAAAACACTTACTGAAACATTTATGTCTCCAACTAAATTTAGGCCATGTTGAGAAAAGAAGACATTCCAGAATTTTTAAGAAGCCAACATTAAATATATTACATAATTAGGAGTTGGAAGAGATTGAATCAAACATGTTGAAGAATTTCAGAAAAATGCTTTTAGAGAAGTTATTTAGAGTCATATATCAAGAAAAATATAAAGGAAGATCTATATTTTATTGCTTCTTTTCTGGAAATATTTAGCTCTTTATGGCACATTTTTTAAAAAGCCTAATATATATGAATGGAGAGGGAAGCTGAAAGAGAAATATGTCAAAATAGAGGAAAAGTATTATTTCCCTGACCATGAAAAATCTACATGAAAACAAAAAAATACATCATCAAACTAATTCAAATATGATTTAGAAACTCACTTCATTCCCAGATGGTCTTTTTCTGAGCCAATATCAACTATTCAAAGAAATTTTAAGGAAAATCTCAAGCAATGAACATATCACTACTTCACTCAAATATTAACAATCAATCAAGTCTCTCTTCTTGATGATATGCATATCATTATAAATATATAGTAGTGGATCAACTGATTGCCATAAAATGATTTTGCATAAAGAAAAACCGTTTTTTTCTGTCCAGACTGACCATGAAGCTATGAGACATCTATTATACATTTGTAAGTTTTCGTTAAAGGTATCTAGAAATCTAAAATCCATAAACTTTAAATCTAAGATTATTTTTCATGATTTAATCCTAATCCTTAAGGAGAAATTATCCATAAAATAAAATGTGAAAATGGCTATTACCTGGCAGTATTTGACATTTCAGTTAGAAACGCTGGAGCTAATATCAGAAAGGCAGAAAAGATGTTAAAAAAAAAAAAAAGCAGAAGGTGGAGAGTTACAAATGGGGAGATTGTCAAATCCTCCTAGTTTTCAATCACTTTTATTTCATTTTTTGGCCAAAAGTTGTGAACTTGAAGAAAGTTAGAAAAGTAGATCTAGACTAAGGGGACCAAATTGATAGAACAATAATTTAAGCATAAGTTATCTACTGTTCTTCTTTATAAATTATTAGCTGTTTTAAAGTAAAATGTGAAAAGAAACTGACATATGACAAACAATAATATGTATGAGCATTACTGGCTTTCCTTTACTAAAAAAATGAAAAAGTTCTAGAAAAACAGCTAAAATCATGAATTATAATTGGCAAGCCATTTTAGAATAAGCATACCATGGAATATTACTCAGCCATAAAAAAGAATGTAATCTTGCCATTTACAATATGAAAGGAGCTAAAGTATTATGCTAAGCAAAGTGAGTCAGTCAGAGAAAGACAAATACCATATGATTTCACTCATATGTGAAATTTAAGAAACAAAACAAATGAACATAAGGAAAAAAAGAGAGAGCGGGACATCAAGAAAGAGACTCAACAGTAGAGAACAAACTCATGGATACTAGAGGGGAGGTAGGCGGGGAGATGGGTTAAATAAGTGATGGGAATTAAGGAGTGACTTGTGATGAGCACTGGGTATTGTAATGGAAGTGTTCAATCACTAAATTTTATACCTGAAACTAATATAAAAAGTAGAAAAAAATAAATAGAAATATCTTAAAATCCTTCCAGATTTTTTCTACTTCGGTAAAAATAGTTGTACTGAACAATTAGTTCACTAAAAGAAATCCTTTGCATAGCTTATTTCCTATGATAAAGGTTCCACTTTATTTTCCATATAATATTGAATGTAATCAAAGTAAGATATCTGAGTGGATGACAGTATATGTTATAAAATAAGTTAGAGAATAAGACATCTAATAGTATGTGTAATCAAATTGTTTATAAGTAAGATAGTAAGATACACTTTAACTGAAAATATTGCTGTTTTTAATATTGTTTTTGATACATTTGTAGTAAAGATTAGGGAAGAATACACACTGTAGATGTAAATGTATATTTCTACTGGATTGATAATTTCAAGATTTTAAAATGTCCCTTTACTCACTGGTAACTTATATCAGATATATCACTCCAGCCTTCTTACTTTTTACTGTTTGCATGGTTTATCTTTTTCCAAACATTTATTTTCAGCTAATCTATATACCTATGTCAGTGTATATCCTTGCAGACAGCACATAGTTGAGTTTTTTTTTTTAACCCATTCTGATGATCTTGGCCCTTTAACCACAGTGTTTATGCCATTAACATTAATTTTAATTATAGATATGGTTATGTAAAATGGATCTGTCATCCTATTTGTTTCCTGTTGGTCTCCTGAATTTTTCCTCTGTTGTTTTTATCCTGCCTTCTCTTGAATAATTGAATATTGCTTATATTCAGTGAGAGTGGTGGGAATGGCTTATAAGACATGACACTCCCAGCAGTGAAATAAATGGGCAGGCAGCAACAAGGAAGCTATTCAATGTATACAACTAGAAAAAAGCAAGAATGGATAATAGGATGATGAAATGGTCACCCAAGTAAAAAGCCACCACACTTTGCTCAGTTCTTAGAAGCCAATTTTTAAATCACTGAAGAGGTGACTGCATCCTAAAAAAAAGCGATACCACTTTGAGTATATATTATAATGATTTAACCAGTTCTACCTTATTATGAAAATTTGGCCATATACCAGAATGATCATAAAACTGGTAAAAATATACATATATATCAAGAGAGATGAAGGCCCTTTAACACAGGATCTGAGTTGATACTGATATCCAGATAACCAAAGAATCATCATGCAAACCCTGTTGGGTTTGGGTTTTATTGAGGTCAGTTAAATGAAGAGTCCTAGCCAAAGTTCCCTTTGCAGTGAGACCATTGGTTCAAGTAGTAATACCCAGTAGTTGTGTCTTCACCCTTTGTTTGTACTATTAGAATTAGGCCCTTAGGTTGTAGAATAAAATCTATCATAGTGGAAAGAGTGAAGAAGCAGACTTCGGAACAGTCATTTCCATTTTAACGAATGCCAAACATTTTAAGGAAGTGAATGTCATGGGTGCTAGTAGGGATTAGCTGTCTTAAAAACCTAAAAGATACAGAGTTGGTGTTCTCTATTATCTGTCCCTTTTATTTGCCAGCATAGCCCTGAAGTAACCAAATGAATAATTCCTGAAGAATGACTGTCAACTGCTACAGGCTCAACTAACTTGTGGCCTGCAGCATAGCTGGTTGACCAGACACGGTGATTTTGCTAGAACAGATTAATAAGGGCATGGCTACATGGAGACAGTAATTTATTTGATAAATCCACCTTTTTTTTTCTTCCTGTCCTGGTTAGAAAAAGAATCATAAGCAGTTTGTAATCATTTTGGATGGACCACAATATTCATTTATATTTTGCCTCAGGGCGGTGTTAATTCTGCTCTCTGCCCAAGATATAGCCTGAAGAGATCTTGGCCTCCTGAACAACCCAGGAACAGAAACCCAATCTACTACATCAATGACACCATGATACTCAGACAAGATAAGATGTATGGATCATATGCTGGAGGCCTTGATAAAATATACGCACTCCACAGGAGAGAGAAAAACCACCACTTCACTGAAGTGGTTAGGGATTTAGTGGTCAGGGATATGCCTTCCAAAGTGAAAGTCAGACTGATTCATGTAATCTCTACTACCACAAAGAAGGAAGCACAGCATGTGGTAGCTTCTGTAGGTTCTGGAGGCAAGCCATGGCACACCTAGGAAAACTCATCCATCTCTTATCCAATGATATGGAGGGCTACAAGTTTTGAGTGAGACTTGGAGTAGTAAATGGGTCTTCAGAAAGCTAAAGCTGTGATATAAGAAATATTTTTTTTGCATTTTTTTGTTTTAATTAATTAATTTATTTTTTTCAGCGTAACAGTATTCATTGTTTTTGCACAACACCCAGTGCTCCATGCAATATGTGCCCTCCCTATTACCCACCACCTGGTTATAATATTTTACTAATATATTACCAGATATATGTTTCAACTTTGTAGTTTATAAAGCATTTACACCAACCAACTATGAGTTTTTTCCATGCCTACTACCTCATTCACTGACAATGTCTTAATGTATCATAATGGCAAAATTCCCACAACACAGTTATTGACAATGTTTGCTATCCTACCCACAAAGGAGATTGATAACAATATACTTAGATAATCATACACACTAAGAATTGGGCAAAAGATTGATAGAAGGTAATATGGTATTTTGTATTCACAACATTATTAACCAATAAGAATCTGAGCTATTCTTTTTAGGTTTCAGAAGATGGTTTTACTTTTATATTCTCCCACCGATTTCAGAATTCTGTTAATGCTGTGATATATTTTAATTACTTCTAGACAAAATAGAACTAATATATCTTCCATTACTCTCTCCTGAAAGGAATTCAATATGCATCCATTAGAAGGCTTCTCTGACCAAGTCATGAATTGTATCATGATTTAGCCATTTAAACATAATAATATAATAAAGTTAGCAGGAGGGAAGAAGTAATTGCTGATCTTACATAGAGAAAACTAAAAATTTTTATCTGAGCCTGATAATTCAGAAATAAATGTATTTTTTAAAGATTTTATTTATTTATTTGACAGAGAGAGAGAGAGATCACAAGTAGGCAGAGAGGCAGGCAGAGAGAAAGGGGGAAGCAGGCTCTCTGCTGATGCTGGGCTTGATCCCAGGGCCCTGAGATCATGACCTGAGTCGAAGACAGAGGCTTAAACCACCAAGCCACCCAGGCACCTCAGAAATAGATATTTTAAAATAGGAATTGAACCTATACAAATAACCTCTAAAAAAAATAAAGTAACAATTTAACTAAAAATCATGAGAAAGAAGGGGAGGGGAAGTAGATAGTCGAGAAAGTACTCTAAATTTTTCAGCTTTCACTGGGAAATAAGAGATACGAGGGTTTTCAAGCAGAAAATAAATTTAATTTTTCATGTTAATATCTGTATTTCATTATCTTACCATTATTCTATGTATTAGTTAATTATATTATATTAATTTTATGTTTTATGATGTATGATTTTTAAGTGGAATTGATTTCTGCAAAGAAAAACCTGTATATTTGATATATATATAACTGAATTAAAACAAAAGAATAACATGTATGTTATATAGAACAATGTGTTTTAATGCAAGAAAAAAAGGAGTATTGTCCCAAAGTCTAAGTATTGAAAGTCTAAGTATTCATTTTATTTTTAAATGTTTATTTGAGTATCTTTGGCATACAGTGTTGCACTCATTTCAGGTGTACAACATAGTGATTCAACAACACTATATGTTATGAAGTATAGTTACCATCTGTCACCATACAATGCTATTACAATACCATTGGCTATATTCCCTATGCCATACCTTTCATCCAGGTGACTTAACTCATTCCCTAACTGGAACCCTATATCTCCCACTCCCCTTGCCCCACTTTGCCCATCCCCCACTCACTCCCCTCTGGCAACCATCATTTTGTTCTATTTATAGGTCTGATTCTGCTTTTTGTTTGTTGTTGAAAATCCTAAGTATTTAAAAGTGGCATCCTACTTAATCTTCTCACCAACTCTATATTACAAATATTATTACATTCTGTAAAAGATGAAGTTCAGTTAAAGAATTTGCCCAAGATTGGATAGGATATATAGTAGTTGAGTCCACTCAAAATAACAGCAAACTTGAGATCTTAAAAGGGTAAAAGCAGATGTGCAGAGGGAAATTGCATGGAGTATGAAAATAATGGCAGAATTAGAATCTATATAATTGGTAATAAAACACACAACTGACATGACTGGTCATCATGTGGAGAATACTATTTGAGGCTCTTACAAGAACACAAAATAAAACAATCAAGGTAAAAATAGGAAAGAAGATTAAAACCTAGAAAGCCAATTTAATAGTTATATATTTTCCCCAAAGTAATTATTTTACTGAAAGAAAGATAGTAAAATCTGTCTTTCATAGAATTATAAGCATGTATAAGAAATGATCTTTTATGGTTCCACACAAATTTGAGGATTGTTTGTGCTAGCTCTGTGAAAAATGCTTGTGTTATTTTGATAGAGACTGCATTAAATATATAGATTGCTTTGGGAAGTATAGACATTTTAAAAATATTTGTTCTTCCAATCCATGAGCATGGATTGTCTTTCCATTTCTTTGTGTCATCTTCAGTTTCTTTCATCAGTATTTCATAGTTTTCAGAGTATAGGTTTTTCACTTCTTTGGTAGGTTTATTCCTAGGTATCTTCCTGTTTTTGGTGCAACTATAAATGGGATTGATTCCTTAATTACTCTCTGCTGCTTCATTATTGGTGTATAGAAATGCAGCACATTTCTGTACATTGAGTTTGTATCCTGTGACTTTTTAAAATTTGTTTATCAGTTCTAACAGTTTTTGGTGGAGTCTTTCAGATTTTCTATATAGAATATTATGTCATCTGCAAGTAGAAAAATGTTTACTTCTTCTTGCCAATTTGTATGCTTTTTATTGCTTTTTGTTTTCTGATTGCTGTGTCTAGGACTTCCAGTACTATGTTAAATAACAATGGTGAGAGTGGACATTCCCGTATTTTTCCTGATTCTAGAGGAAAAGGTCTCAGTTTTTCCCCATCAAGAATGATATTAGCGGGGTACCTGGGTGGCTCAGTGAGGTAAAGCCTCTGCCTTTGGCTCAGGTCATGATCCCAGAGTCCTGGGATCGAGCCCCGCATCGGGCTCTCTGCTCTACAGAGAGCCTGCTTCCAACTCTCTCTCTGCCTGCCTCTATGTCATTCTGTGTCAATCACTCTGTGATTTCTCTATGTCAAATAAATAAAATATTAAAAAAAAGAATGATATTAGCTGTGTGTTTTTCATAGATGCCCTTTATTATGTTCAGTTATGTTCCCTCTAAGCCTACTTTGTTGAGGGTTTTTATCATGAATGGGTGTTGTACTTTGTCAAATGCTTTTCTGCACCTATTGAAATGACCATCTGGTTCTTATCCTTTTTTTAAAATTTACTTTACCTTATTAATTTAATTATTTTTTTATTTTATTTTATTAATAAAATATTTTATTTTATTAATGTAGTGTATCATGTTGATTACTTATGAATATTGAACTATCCTTCAACCCAGGCACAAATACCATTTTATTGTGTTAAATTTTTTTAAAATATATTGTTGGATTTGGGTTGCTAGTGTTTATTGCATCTATGTTCATCAGAGATACTGGCCTATAGTTCTCTTTTTAGTGAAGTCTTACCTAGTTTAGGTATCAGGGTAATGCTAGCCTCATAGAATAGATTTGGAAGTTTTCTTTCGTTTTCTGTTTTTTGGGGGACAGTGTGAGAAGAATAAGTATTAACACTTCTTTAATTGTTTGGTAGAAGTCCCCTGGGAAGCCATCTGGTTGTGGACTTTTGTTTTTTGGGAGATTTTTTTCTTACTGATTCAGTGTATCTATTGGATATGGGTCTGTTCAAGTTTTCTATTTTTTCTTGTTGCAGTTTTGGTCATTTATATGTTTCTAGGAATTTATCTATTTCTCCAGGATATCCAATTTGTTGGCATATAGCTTTTCCTAATATTCTCTTATAATTGTTTCTGTTTCTGTGGTGTTAGCTGTTATTTCTCCCCTCTCATTTTGTAATTTTATTTATTTGGATCCTCTATCTTTTCTTTTTGATAAGTCTGACTAGGGATTTATCAATTTTATTAACGTTCCAAAGAATCAACTCCTGGTTTCATTGATCTGTGGTTTTTTTGTTTGGCTTTGTTTTTGTTTTTGTTTTTTAGTTTCTACATTTGTTTCTGCTCTAATCTTTATTATTTCCTTCCTTCTGCTGCCTTAGGCTTCATTTATTTTCCTTTTTCATCTTCTTTAGGTGTAAGTTTAGGTTGTTTATAAGTAGGCTTGTATTGCTTCCCTCTTAGGACTGCTTTTGCTGCATTTCAAAGGTTTTGGACCATTGTGTTATCATTTTCATTTGTTTACATATGTTATTTATTTCTTCTTTGACTTCCTGGTTGACCCTAACATTGTTTAGTAGCATATTATTTAACCTCCATATATTTATGATTCTATGATTTTTCTTGTGGTTGACTTCAGTTTTCATAGTGTCGTCAGAAAATGTGCATGATATGATTTCAATCTTTCTGTATTTGTTGAGGCCTGTTTTTTGACCTAATGTGTGATCTATATTACAGAATGTTCCATGTGCACTTGTAATCTGCTGTTTTGGGATAGAATGTTCTGAATGTATCTGTTAAGTCTATCTGGTCCAATGTGTCATTCAAAGCCATTGTTTCCCCTTGTTGATTTTCTGCTTAGATGATCTGTGTGCATTGGGTAAGTGGGGTGTTAAAGTCCCCTAATATTATTGTGTTATCATCAATTAGTTCCTTTATGGATGTTATTAATTGTTTTATATATTTGGGTGTTCCCATGTTGGGTGTGTAAATATTTACAATTGTTACATCTTTTTGTTGGATTGTCACCTTTTTGATTATATAATACCCCTTTTTGTCACTTTTTACAACCTTTGTTTTAAAGTCTAGTTTGTCCAATTCTTTTCAAGTATACATGGAACTTTCTCCAGAATAGATCACATGTTGAGTCACAAATCAGCCCTCCAGAAATACAAAAAGATCAGGACCATACCATGCATATTTTCAGACTACAAAGCTATGAAACTTGAGGTCAGCTACAGGAAAAAATTTAGAAAGACCACAAATACTTGAAGGTAAAACAAACAAACAAACAAACAAACAAAAACTGAAGATGGATGACAGTTGTTTATTTTGCTCTGCTTTGTTTTCTTTTTGAGTCTTATTTTAAGACTTTCCAGGGTGAATCTAGCTCTAAAGATTTCTAACATGAAGTTGTTCTGACCTATTCAGTTTGCTCACTCCATTGTATCTAGTTAGAATTTGAACATTTCCTAACTTTTTATGAACTGTGAGTATTCTTACTGTGCTCATGTAATTATTCTGTTCTTGGTATTTGTTCTTCGTGGCTTTGTAGTCTTTTATACTACTCATATCAAATACTTGGTTTGATACTAAACCAAGGAATGACTCAAGGGGATCACTATACTGATTTCTAGGTCTTTTACTCTACACGGGTACCTTCTCTGGAATACTCTGCCCTGAAAATTATGTCTGCTTCAACATCATCAATTTTTACTCTTGGAATACTAGAGTAAGCAGGAATGCTGGTCTATACTTGGTATCTTTCCTAGATTACACTCCAGATTAAAGAAACTGACATACCCAACTCCTTTGCTTTTTTTTTTTTTTTAAGATTTTATTTATTTGAAAGAGATCACAAGTAGGCAGAGAGGCAGTCAGAGAGAGAGGGGGAAGCAGGCTCCCCGCCGAGCAGAGAGCCAGATGTGGGGCTCAACCCCAGGACCCTGAGATCATGACCTGAGCCAAAGGCAGAGGCTTAACACCCTGAGTCACCCAGGTGCCCCCCAACTCCTTTGCTTTAAGTTTCAAAGTTTTTAAAGTAACTTGGTTATTGGGTTGACCCATCCCTAGAACATGTAATGCTCTAGGTAATGTTCAACAAATTCCCCGTGGCAAAATTCACCAGGAACTTAGAAGAAATAATCTAAAAGTCAGTCTTCCACACCAGTGACCACGGATTTGGGGGAAATGTGGATTCTGGTTTGTGAGGCAGCTTGTAGAGAACTCATTATTGTGAAAGCTCTACATTCTAAGGAGCAACTGTGTGACTTAATCTAGAGCTGTAAGTGTGAATTCTGTTGATCATGTGTTTTCCTTACAGGCGTTTCTCTTATCTGTTGTATGTCATGATCATGATATATTTGTTCTTCATTTCAGGTATTTTTTTTTAAACAAAATATGAAGGAATGCTAAAAACATTGTGAACATGAGAAGAGCTTCCTAGTAGAATGTTTCATTAAAGGAAAGGATATTTTTCCCATGTGAATATTAATTATATTTTATGTTCTACTACTTCCTGATATTGCAAGAAAATGTTCTTATTACAAGATGAAACCCTTTAGGGCGCCTGGGTGGCTCAGTGGGTTAAGCCGCTGCCTTCAGCTCAGGTCATGATCTCAAGGTCCTGGGATCGAGTCCCGCATCGGGCTCTCTGCTCAGCAGCGAGCCTGCTTCCCTCTCTCTCTCTGCCTGCCTCTCTGTCTACTTGTGATCTCTCTTTGTCAAATAAATAAATAAAATCTTTAAAAAAAAAAAAAGATGAAACCCTTTAGAAAATGAATACATACAAAATTCCAAAAGATAATAACAAAATATAATGTTAGACAGTGTTGACTTCTGGAAAAAAAAAAATCCACTCAGTAATTAGTTTTACTCTGAGTGAAGAACTCTTCTTACATAGCATGTGTCCAGTGATTTCAGTCTTATGTCTAGTTTAGTTTCCCTGCATAATTAAGTTGCAAAGTCAGAAGTGCTATGAGGAATTGTTGTCTGCTTACTCCCATTGGCCCGCAATACATTTTTATTGTGTGCGCTTACCCCACTATTTTTGGTTCTATCTTGTACTTTGGAAAATTGTGTCTGTTTAGAATTCCTAGAATAAAAGGTCTTTTCTAAAATCCAAAAGTCCAATAATAAGAAGAAAAACACTAACATGAAATGAACACATAGTCTATGGATGAATCATTGAATAATGAAAGATGGAGTGAATTAACACAATTTATTTTATTGCTAAACGTTCTAAATGAGATAACT
Organism: Meles meles; assembly: GCF_922984935.1. Classification (NCBI taxonomy): domain Eukaryota; kingdom Metazoa; phylum Chordata; class Mammalia; order Carnivora; family Mustelidae; genus Meles; species Meles meles. The sequence goes on along the minus strand of NC_060075.1, from coordinate 25,814,706 downwards.
TAAAATCTAGACCAAAGAAAATGGAAGGTTGTAATGAATTAGGCAACTTAAATCTTCAGAAAACTAAGAGCTCCCTAGTAGGGAGAAAAATGATAATGGTTAATAAAGCTCTTACGTTCATCTAAAACTGTAAATTGCCATCATTTTCTTTTATGGGTATAGCTAGAACTATGGGTAACATCAAGGGGCATATGAAGCACATTATATGGAGAAATTGGGCCATTTAAATTTCTTTTAATTCTTTTAGTATTAATGATAGATTACTAAACTATAAAGTCCATGAGGTTTGCAACCGTATAACACTTGCTCATTCCTAGTGTTTAGCACGAAGCAGCATTTTAGTACATATTTGATGAATGTAAGAATGAATGAATGAATTGATGGAAATTCCTGTATTTATAGATTTTTAAGAGTATATATTACACAATTATGTTGATATTACAAAATGAAGCAAATCTTCCCTTTGCCAGATTTATAGAAAATTTTGCTCCATATTTCAGTAGAAACTTTAGGCTTTTTCTTCAGTTCTTCTGCATATTTATCTTCTTTTCGAAATCTGTACATGTTCCAAAAATATTGTGTCTTTTTCTCAAGTAGTTCAAAGAATTTGTTCCTTAGGTTTCCTGTTTTAGCCCATATTCAAAAATAAAATGTGAACCCTGCCTTAATTTCAGTGAAATAGTGTTGAAGGTGAGGTGTACTAGTGGCATGGCATTGATTATTGGGCTGTTCAAATGAATGTGTTGACAGTAACTATCACTTGAGACACTATACTCTACCCCCTCTCTTCCACTGGAATCCTCAGAGCCATCACCCCAGGAACTGGCTACATGCAGCCTCATTACCAAATACAAGATGATCTATAAACAAATATTTAAATCCATCACAAACTGGATACCTAATGAGATCTAAGAAAAGCAAATTATTTTTGTGTGTAAAAAGTTATTCCTCTATAAGTTTAAATAGAGAATTTTATAATAATGGACTTAACAGTAATGCTTGTATTAATAGTGTAATGACAAAGACCAGTGTGTTGAATTTAGCAACTAATGAAAATATGTAATTAGTCTTCTTGGCTTTATTAGAAGAGAAAAAAAGATTTTGTTTTTGTTTTTCTCAATTGATCCTTCTTTCAGAACCCTCAGCTCAGCTCCAATTTTTGGATATACACTATAGTCAATTAAAACACAATTTTATATTTTAAAATGTATGCATCACTTATTTCAACCAGAAGAAATACTTTTTATGTTTCATATTATTTACAATTGGTATAAATTTACATAACTCAAATTTTGCTTATTTTCAATATCTCATAGAGAAAATGTAAAAAAAAAAAAAAGTCCTCTTTTCCTTACTTGCCACTAAAGGAGCAAAAACCTTTTTAAATTACAAGAGTACTAGCAAACCACAGTGACTATCATAGAATGTTAGCATTCATATTCTAGAATGTAGGTGGTAGTGTCTTCCCAAAAGTATGTAAATAATGTAGAGATGTGGTTAGCTGAGATTCTGATCCTTCATTTAATGTAAGTGATTCTTGAACTCTTAACCTCAGATCTGGTTTAAACAAGTAGAATGTGCAGTGATCAATATAAAGAGAATCATTAAAAAAAAAAAAGGAGTGGCCTATCTAAAATTTTATGGGCAACTTTTTAGTGGTTACCTTAATAATAACAATTTTTCCTGCACATAAGAGACTATTCTAGCATCTCAGAAACCAAAACCACATAATAATATACATAACTCACTCCTCTATGTAAACAATCAATTAAGATGTCTGATGAGGGATGCCTGGATGTCTCACTAGGTTAAGTGGCTGCCTTAAGCTCAGGTCATGATCCCAGGGTCCTAGGATTGAGTCCCACATGAGACTCCTTGCTCATAGGGCAGCCTGCTTCTGCCTGACTCTCACCCTATTCATGCTCTCTATCTCTCTGACAAATAAACAAAATCTTTTTAAAAAAATGATGATATTGTGAAACCTATTGCTATCATAGTTCTCTTCCCCCCCCCATAATATCTATACCAAAATTTTAATTTTGGAATAACAGACAAGTATTGAAGAGCTGGGGTTCTTAAAGGACAATCCAATGTAACTTTATCACATTCCATGTGATGAAATTCTTACCATTTTTGTAGTACTTTGCTAGGGCTGTTGTAATAAAGTACAATAGACTGCATGCTTCAAACAGCAGAAATGTATTGTTGCACAGTTCTGGAAGCCGGAAGTCTGACATCAAGATGTTGTCAAGGTTGTTTCCTTTGAGGACTGTGCGGGAGAATCTGCTTCAAGCCTCTTTTTTTGACTTATAGAGGGTCTTCTCCCTATGTCTCCTCACATTGTCTTCTCTCTGTATGTGTCTCTCTATTCAAATTATTCCTTTTTATAAGGACATCAGTAATACCAGATTAAGGTCCACTGTAATAATCTCACTTTAACTTGACTACTTCCATAATGATCCTACCTCCAAGTAAGGTCACATTTTGAGGTATTAGGACTTTACCATATGAATTTTAGGTGGGCACATTTAACCCATAACAGCATTTCATATGAAAAATACAGCTATTTTGCTATTAAATGTTCGGCTTAGTGATTAAGAGCAAAGCCTTTGGATTCAAAGTTTGTGGGTATATATTCTGACTCTACCTGTATGTCTGCTTAAGCTCTTTGTGCCTCAGATTCTAATCTATAATACAGAGATGGTGTTAATCCTTGCTTCTTTGGGTTGTTGATAGAATTGTGATTGTACACACAACACACACATGTGCATACCCACACATGCATATGTATTCTTGCAAATGAAAAAGTGATAAAAAGTTTTGCAATAATTGTTACCAATTTTGATCAATTTTCATTAATCTCAAATATATTATGGGTAGATGCTATGTTTTAATCTGTATACTCCTTGTTATCTTTGTTTCATATAAAAGAAATAGTGCCAATGTACAACTATTGTCAGATATGCAATTCTTTTTCTAAAATAACCTATTAAAATAGGCCATGGTGCCAGAGTAACTATTCAGGAGGATAAGACATTCAAATGTAATGTAATCATTTAAATAGTTAAATAAAATATGTGTTTTCAACTACTGGTCAAGTACAAAAAAGAAGATATTGATGTAGAAACAAGCTGAAAAAGACAGTATAAAGTACTAGTTTCAGAGCCCAGGCTTTGAGTAAAATGAATGTTCTTTCCACCCTCTCCTGTTTGAGAGTGACTAACCTTTACTTAACCTTCTGAAGTCTTTAGTGGCAGTATCATAGCCAATGAGGTTTATCCGAAGTGTGATCATTGCTCATTGAAGTGTCCATTTTCTCAGGTATAAAATGAAGTGAATAAAACTAACTAAATCATTAAATGGTGGTGAGCATTAAATAACATATAAGGCATTTAGCAAATATGCTCTCCCATGGTAAATTCTCAATAAGTCATCACTAGATATATAATCTTGGGCAAAATACTAAATTTCTGACCCTAAAACCCCTAATATGTAAAATGGGGAATATTGGTATCTAACATCTCAGTCCTTATCACACTAAAATTTCGTAGTGTTTTTTTTTCAATTTATTAAACAATCTCAGACACATAGGAATCACTCAATGAAATGTAATTTTTCTTTCTCATTCAAATAATATTATGAAATTCTGTCTTTTAAAAAAGATATAGGTAATATTTGTCTTTTGATGACTGACTTATTTCACTTATCATAATTTCCTTAAGGTTCATCCATGTTATAGCATGTACAGAATTTCTTTCCTTTTTTACTGAATAATATTCTATTATATGTATATAACCCATTTGTTGTTGTTCATCCATCTGTCAGTGGACACAGGTTGCTTTCACCTCTTGGCTATTATGGATAAGGCGCTATGATCCTGAGTATAGCATGAATACATCATTTCCCTAAAAAATCAACTCTGTAATTGTTAAAGTTACATTAGTTTGAGACTAATGGATTGTGGGTTTTATTTCTCCTCAGCCAACCGTTAAAGTGTATTGACTGGTAGCAAATCACATTTAACACTGAGCCTCAGTTTCTCCTTTTGTTATCTTATGTCACCAAAAGGATAATCAGAATAAGAAATTTTTTTAAAAATTGAAAACTTAAGATATTAGAAATTATCACTAGGAAAAATGTAGCACACATGGTGTCTTATTTTATTATTTATTTGATCATATTTTTCTTGTTAAGATATTCCACTAAGCAGTGAATTACTAAATTATTTAAGAGGATGGTGAGTTAATTTTTCAAAGTGTCTTACAATTCTGGTCTTTTTACAATTAAAATAAATTGGTCACCAGAAAATTGTGAGTGAGTCAAAGGTACAAAGCAGAATAGAGTAATTAGCATAATACCTGAACATTGTGGACATTCCATAAGTATTTGTTGCACCAACATTAATTGGAAATATTAAGTATTTATACTGGTATAGCATGCAGGTAATTATCTTCGGGGTGCATAATTATATAGTTGTTTTGCTTTTGTAGACATAGCAGTGATGCAAAATAGTGTTGGGAGAAAAGCACAAGATTCAGTGTCATACAGATTTATTTGAATGTTTCTTTTCTCAAACCTGTGACATGGGCAAATGATTAACATCTTTAGTTCTCCCTTATTTACTGAAAGAAGAAATAATCGCATCATATTTAGAAAAATAGGAGGTATAGTGCTATCAAAACTAAAAATTAAAAGCAGCCATCAGTTTTTTATATCTTGAAGAAAAAATTTTGTCAAATAGAGGAACAATGGATATTTTAATTTGGCATGTATCAGTGGACATGATAGTCTCCTAAAGAGTTTTTTTGGTATTGCTAATAATCTAAGATTCTGTTATCTTAGAAATGGAATTTAATGTGAAATGGCAAATGTATTTCAAATAAATTTTTGGACTAAAATGTCTAAAACTAGTATTAGATCTTTTTCATAATTTAAAAATGACCTTTTTTTTGGAACCAGAGAAGACCCTGAATGGCCAAACAGTTTTGAGAAAGAAGAACAAAGCTGGAGACATCATGCTTCCTGATTTCGAACTATTTTATACATCTATAATAAACAAAATAGTGTTGTACTGGGGTAAACACACACACACACACACACACATCAGTGTAACAGAATAGAGCCCAGAAATAAACCCACACATATATTAACTTACTACAAAGGACCCAAGAATATACATTGGCCACTTCCAAAAAAAATGAAACTAGACCACTGCCTTAACACTGTACACAAAAATTATCTCAGAATGGATTATAGACTTGAATGTAAGCTCTAAAACAATAAAACACTTAAAAATTGTTTTTTATTACTTTGTCATCACCATGTTCATGCTTTCCTCTGTCTTACTGATGATAGTTCCTCTGTCTTACTGATGATAGTCCTTTCAAATGTCCTATTCTAACTGCATTAAATCTGTAATATTTAATGGAGTAAGAAATTGTAACCAGCCTGCAGGAAATGAGCAGAACCTCCAGCTGACAGCTGAACAGACAGGAAAAAGCCTGAAGCTATCTGTACACAGCTGTGAAGAACAGAATGTTGCCAACTACAGCACAAGTGGGGAAGTGACTTCTCCAGTTGGGCTTCCAGACGAGAAACTAGCCCAGCCCCTTGATTGCAACCCTTCAGGGAACTCAGATAAGTCAAATCTGGATGCATAACTCAGATAAACAGTAATAAAATAAATGGTTGTTTTAAGCCACTACGTTTGTGGTAATAATGTTATGCAGTGGTAGAGAAATCATACAGATTTTGGAGTTGGAGGGGAAAAAGAGAGGCAACAACCATTTGGTGGCGCATACATGTTGTTAGTGATCTACTGACTTGATCTGTTAGTGTAAAGCAGCAGCTGGGTCTTCAGTTACTTTCCCTTTCCCTTTGGATAGTGAGTCCTTCAGTTTCTTTGACTCCTGGCCAATATCAAGATGGTGTTTGTCCTTGTCAGCACAGTCAGAAGCAACAAGAATGGGATAATTGTCCTTCTGATCTCATGGGATCCCAGCTGTGATCTCAAGGTTCTGGAGTGCATATGATCTTCCCTTTCTGACTGCCTGCCTGTGGAATTTTGGGTTCCAGCATTACATATAGAGACAAGCTTACAGAAACTGCTTAGCCAGATCCCATAATTGTATAATTGAATCCCCTTATAAAAATATATTTATTACATATATAAACATATTAATTAAATGTTTATGTATTATATAATGATATATATGTATATTATATGTTCTATAATAATATAGATTATACTGACTGATTTCCTACTGGTTCTACTCCTCTGGTGGAACACTGACTCTAACTGATAACACCTGGTAATTGATGGTCAGTGCTAAACATTTTGAATCTTATATTTAGGTGATGGATTTTGTTGTATTCCTTTAAATAGTGTTGGATTTTTGCCTGGAATGCAATTAAGTTATCTGGATCAGTTGGATCCCTTCAAGGCTTGTTTTAAGATTTGTTAGAGTGGGCACACAGCAGCTACCGCTGTGTACATAATTAAGCTCCATTATTAATTCAGTAACCTTTTCAGGCCATGCATGTTCTGTGGGTTAGGAGGTCTTTCTGTTATAGCTGATGAGAAAATGAATTCTTCTCAGCCCTGTGTGAGCTCCAGGAATTGATCAGCATACTACTTCAAATGATGCTTTCCATGACTTTATGTAATTGCCTTTTATGCTCATATCAGTACTCAGCTAAAACTTGAGCAGGTCCCTCTGTGTAGCTCCACTTTTTCTAGTATTTTGCCACCCAAATTATGCTGCACTAGGCTATGTGAATTCTGGTACTGATTCATCACCAGAATAAGATTTCTGGATTTCATCTGCATTTCCCTGCATGCACAAGGTTCACCTCTGCTGTTTCCCTTACCTCAGAGATCAAAGCCCTATCTGACCTGTTGTCACACATGAGAAAATCATTATTTCATACATTCTATTCAGTTTTCTAGTGAAATATGAGACAGTGCAGTCCCTGGTACTCCATCGCAGTTAGAACCAAAAGTCTTCCCACTGAATCTGTTATGTTTCCTATTTTATTTTTTCTCTTATTTACCACCACTTATGATTATGATAGGTAATGAGCTCTTTGTAGTGATTATTTTCTGCCTAGCCTTATTCATATTTACACCAGATAGGGTAAATAGATACAATCCCGATCATTTTATTTTTTGTCTATTGTGAAAACCTGAAGTAGAAAGCAGGGATATTTACTGTCAAGTTAAACACTTCCTGTGATTGTTTACATATTTGTAATTGGTTGTCACAAACTGACATAAGCCAGTTCTTCATTAAATGACAGGTTCTTATGGTAAATATCAGGAGTTTTTGAAGATTGGATGCAGCTGGGGTCTGAATGTACTTATCTCTGAATGCTGCTAGTAGGTTGTGCATCACAATGAAAGCAAGTGCATATTTTGCAATTCTGGCAAGAGAGCAAGGGAATACAGTTTCGCATTTTGTCTAAAGTCCAAGGTGATCTTTCTCTCTTTGACCTCAAAATCACAGAGTAACACCTCAAATGATATGACAATGTTTTTGCTAGGAACAGAATTGTAGCTGAACTAAATGACATATTCTTCTATGAAGTGAAATCATTATAATGGACCAATCTGGTCTAGGCCCCAAGTGTTGAAATAATAGAATGTTTGGTTTCTGTTACATTATTACTCAATTAAATAACACCAATCAGATGCTACTTTTATCATTTCTCATGATAAATTTATCTAAGTCTATAGTGTTAATATAAATTTGAATAAAACTGTTTACCCAAACATGCAGCTTCTAGTACTCATAATGAGGTATTAACAAATAAATCACCATCAGTAAAACATATCATTGTCCTATTACCAAGTAGAAAAATATCAGTGATAACTGGGGTGCCCAGCTGGCTAGGTTGGTGGAGCATTCAACTCTTGATCTCGGGGTCATAAGTTTGTGCCCCACATTGGGTGTAGAGTTTACTTAAAAAAATTTTTTAAAGAAAAATATAAATGAATATGACGTGATGGAGAGCAAGAAGAAAGTTGAAGCCATGAGAAAAGCTGGAAGACTTGATGACAAACTGGAGCCCATATGTGACCTTATCATAGCCAACATCTATAGTGTAAGCAATCATCTGAAGAGCTGTCCTCCTTCACCACAGAGCACCTATGTGCCTCCTATCTTGGAGGAGATAAGTTGAAATATACTAAATGTTTGTACTCTTAAAAGTGCTAGAAAGAGAATCAGCCTCTGTCCCATGATACAATATCAGCCATATTCTCTGAGCAGTTACTCAGAGGAATCATCTTTCCTCTCTACTTTGTGTCCCTTGCACTTTTTCAGCTTTGAGAAGACAGAGAAGACTTTGTTGATCCATTCAGAAGCTCCCTTTTGGAGGTCCTGAAGACCTGACATATCCACATGTTTCTGATTTTGACTTTTCCATTGTACTCCCGAGGGAAGTCTAAAATGCCAAGTTCTTTTAAAATTTTTTTTATTTTTTTGTCATTCATCACAATGCTACTCTTATCCAAAAACTTGCACAGACTACATAAGACATGTTATAGATTGCATGTCTATGTCCTCCCAAAATTCATATGTTGAAATCCTAACCCCAGTGTGATGGTATTGAGAGGTGGAATCCTGATTTCAGTATTATTTCTACCCTGGCCTATCCTTTGCAAAATGCTAATTTGTTCCAGCTTTATTAAGGTATGATTGACAAAAGATGATTGTGGATATTTAAGGTGGAAAAAAAAATGTCACCTCTCTTCTGTCTCTCCTCTCCTTCGTTTTCCATTTCATGGGGTTGATGCACTTGAAGCTGTTTATGGGTCTCTGAGTCTCTGTTCCTCTTTCCCCATTCTTTTTTTATCTAAAGCTTAGAACTACCCCAGGTAGTAAGCTGGGGGAAATGTGATTCAACTCTTTTGTCCCCATTCTCTTTATAATTCACTTCCTGTTGCCCAGTGACAGAAAACTGTCATCATTTCACATATATTGTCCTATTGTCACATGTAAAATGGAAAGTGGATAGTGAAAGGATAGTTCTTATAGCAGTTAATAATACCTAGGCCCATTTTTTATTATGTGAATATTCTATATTTATATCCTTGTTTCTACATTTCAAAACAAGGTAGCTATATTATTTCACTATGAATAAAAAAGTATAAAAACTGCATTTAAAACAAATACACAACTTACAGAAATAAGGATTTCATATGTAATTTAAGTGAATTTTTAACTTTCTCCCTTACAGAAAATTAAGGGTATAAATATTACATAAAGGCAAAATTGGCACCTGTGAAATAGGCTGATTCAAATCTCATTTCAGGACTTCAAATAAAAAACACATAAAGAATAACTGGTGCAGATAATATGTTTTTTTCTAATGATTTGTGATCCTGTGGCTTCATTGATTTTCCTACCATCTGATGTTAACCACTCACTAACATAACCCACCTACTAGAATAATGTTGGTAATAATTATATCCTCCTGGCTTCTCTTGCAGTGCTTTCATATGGCTAGTATTTTATTGCTATTTCTTGCTGAGTTTTATCCAGCACTTTAAATTCCCCACTGCCTTTATTTAAAGTTACTGAAGCATATAAACAAAAATATCACTTTCTTTGAAAATAGCTTTTGAGGCTAGTAGAAATTCCAAATCTCTCATTTTTTGGAAAAAAACTCAAACTCAATATTATTAGCATAAATCTAACAAAAGAGTTGCTCATAGTTTGAAAGACTTATATTGTGGGTAAAATATTACTATATAGAGCACTATAGAATGGCCTAAGATATTTGCACAACAATAAAACAATTGCCCAAATTTAAATCTAGCTTTGGTGATTTATATACTTATATTTTTCTTAAAGCAAATAAAATATTGTTTATAAAGACAAATCACAAAAGTCCATAAATCCTTTTGAAGACATTGCTTTGAAAAAGGACAACTTACTATATTTAAGAAAAGGACAACTTCTATATTTAAGAACCAGAGAGCTTTTTTCTTATGAACTATTTGGTGATATTACTGAAAAATCAGCAGACATATATAATAATTACACTTATGAAGTTCATTTTACTAGTAAGGTTTGATATTAATATCGCCATGCCATCTGTGATCTGATTACTGTTTGCATGGTATATTTTTGTCCATCTTATTATTTACTACTTATTCCGTCTATGTGTCTTTGAATACAAAGTTTGTCTCTGGAAGACAGCATAGTTGTATAATGGTTTTTTAATCTTTCTGTTAATCTCCAGCCTTTAATTGTAGCGTTTACTCCATTTACATTTGATTACTGAAAAGATTGTTTTACATTATTTGCTATACTTTGTCTATATGCTATGTACCATTTTTGTTCTTTGGTTCCTCCGTAACTACCTTCTTTTGTGTTAAATAGATGCTTTATAGTATATCTGTATGAGAACGAATGATCTTTACCCAAAGAAAGATCTGACCTTTGCCCTATTCCTGAGACATAGTATCTAAGCCCTTGGAATATCTTGTCTGATGAGTTTCTTTGCTTATATGGGATCTTTGAGCCACAGCAAATAGTAACAGTGTGATTTATTTTATTTTGGGTCATGAAGTACAGCTTGATCTCTGGAAGGGCTGAAGGGTAAGATCAACCATGCATGTGGTCAGCCATATCTACATGATAAAGCACCAGTAAAAACTCTAGGCACCTAGACTGGTGATCTTCCCTGGTTGGCAGTGATCCATGTATATTAACACACATTGCTGCCAGGAGGAGCCAACACGCTCCATGACTACTGGGAGAGTACAACTGGAAGCTCCACCTTTGTAACTGTCCAGGATTTTGCCCAATGTGTCTCTTTCCTTGGCAAATTTAATCTATATTATTTCACTGTAATAAACTTTAACAGTGAGTATAACAGCATAGTGAGTTCTTTGAATCTTTCTAGTTTAATGATCAGCTCTGGGTATAGTCTTATGAATCCCTGAATTTGCAAATTCATGTTAGAGTGAGGGTGGTCTTGCGGACTACTTTCTAACTTTACAATACCATTTTAAATTTTTATGTTGCTTTTATCTTAACTTAAAGCAATCTAGTTTGAATTAATGCCAACTTAATTTCAATAGTATAAAAAATTTTGCTGCAGTATAGCTCTGCTCCACTCTTTTTATGCTATTATTGTCATACAAATTACATTTTTATACATTATAAAGCCATTAACTCAATTTTTATTTATTGCTTTATATAATTGCTTTTTATATTAGGGGGAAAAGGGAATCACAAACAAAATATTCATACTCTTTTTAATAGGTACCTACGTAGTTACCTTGACCAGTGCTCTTTTGATACAGATTTGAATTATGGTTTACTGTTCTTGTTTGTTTGTTTAATTCTGACTGAATGACTCCCTTTATTATAGAAAATTTCTACTAGTAACAATTTTTCTCATTTGTTATTGAACTGAAAATAGCTTAATTTCTCCTTCATATTTGAAGAATAGTATTGCCAGATACAGAATTCTTGGTTTACAGTCTTAGGTACTTTGGCTATGCCATCCAACTACTTCTGATCTCCGTAAGTTCAGAAAAAAGTGGCCCTTATACTTTAGGAGTCACTTTCTCCTGCTTCTTTGGAGATTTTCTTCCTTTACTTTTTGACGGGTCAACTCTGATGTGATTAAGTATACAAATTCTTTGAGTTTATCCTAGTTGGAGTTTGTTAAGATTTGTGGATGTGCAGATTAATTATATTCACTAAATTTGAAACTTTAGTGGCTATAATTTTTTCAAACAAACTTTCTGCCTCTTTCTCTTTCTTCTCTCTTTTGAGACTCTCATTGTACATGTTGGCATGCTTGATGGTATCTGTGGGTCTCTGATATTCTGTTCATTGGCTTTTGTCACTTTTTATTTCTGTGTTCAACTGGATAATCTCAATTTATCTTTATGTTAGATGATTCTTTCTTCTTCCGGTTCAGATATGCTGTTGAGTTTTTCTAGTGAATTTTTCATTTCTTTTAATTCCAGTAATTTCATTACGTTTAATTCCAGAAATTCTGTTATTCTTTCTTTTAGTTTTATATATTTATTACTATTCTGTACTTGTTGAGACATTATTCTCATACTCTAATTTTTATATGTTTTCTTTAATTATTTGAACATATTTATAATAGTGCATTTAAAATCTTTTATAAGTTCTGTATGTGGGCTTCCACAGAAACAGTTATCTTTGACACTTTTTTTAAAAATTTGCTGTGTATATGCCATAATTTCTTATTCCTTTATGTGCCTCATTACTTTCTCATTAACAACTAGACATTTTAAATAATAGAATATGGTATCCCTGGAAATCAGAGTTTACATAATTTGTTTGGATTTGTGGTTGTTGTCATTGCAGGAGTTCTTGATGATGATTGTTTGTTTAGCATTTTTCCCAGACTAATTCTTCGTAGCTTATATTCTTTGGCAAGTGCAGCCACTGAAGTTTCTGCTTCATTAGCTCAGTGGTCAGATAATGACCATAATGTTTCAGTGGTCAGACAAAAATATCTTTAAACACTTCAACCAGTCTTTGCCTAGGAACTCTGATGCTCTGAGTAATGCTTTTAATACTCCAGCAGGAAGTTTATAATTCTAACTTAGACTTCACTTTCTGCTTGCACAGCCACAGGTGAGAAATTAGCCCTTCTTCTCATGTCTTTCCATGCACCTATGTGTGACCTTTATATCCCTTTATATCCCTAAGAATACATCAGATCTTTGTCAAGCTTCCCATGGAAATCTCTTTCTCAGTTAGACCTTCTAAGACTTTGGTCAGACTGTTAGCCCCAACTCATAACACTGTGTCCATCAGCGATGATGTTAAACTACTGCTGTTGATTGTTGTCAACAAGTGTCCTAAAGATGGGGCTGTTCAAGAGCTATTTCAGAATCAGATCAAGTGAAAACAAATCCTGATCATGGAACATGTTAAGGAACTGCTAGACACATCAAATAGTGGCAGTTTTCTCTAAACCACTTTGTCATTTCTGGTGACTCCTAGGCTTCTGGTTTTTTTCATAGGTGCTTTACTTATAAGACTGGTGGTTTTCAAGGCTACCGCAGAGATATAAGAAGAAAAATATGAGAATAGAATAAGTAAAAACATCACAAAGCTCACTTTTCTTACCAAGATTCAGCCATTATTTTTCCTGAATAAACTCTCCTTGGAGTGTTATAAGCTTTTGGTTCATTTCCAAAGTTCTGAAAAAGTCTTGATTTTGACAATTGTTGCCAGTGTTATTGTATTTATAGAGGAATGCACTTTCACAGGTCCTATCTCCATCATTCTGAAATAGCTTTCCTCCAGAGCAAACTATTTTTTAGTTGATTGATTTTGTATATAAAACAAGATCCAAATATGAGACATGAGATTTACATCAAATACTGTAAGTCAGAGTGGGAAAAAAAATCAAAATAATAGGAAAAATAAGAGAGCAGTCAGATTCTGATGTCTTATTTTAATTTTTATCATCAATTTCAAAATGAATGAGTGAATGAGTGTGTGGGTGTGTGGGTGTGCATGTGTGTGTGGGTATGCGTATATTTGATTCACCAAGCTTTGGATCTGACTTTGTGAAACAGGTTCTGAAGAAAAACAAAATTAATATCCTCTGTGATTTAATTATCCTGAACCTTCCAGAGGTTAATGGGATGTGTTTTATAAGAAACCACTTTGGTCATATTTATATTGACCCATATCATATCTGCTAGTCTAATAGAAACATGCAGTGGACCCACATCATATCTACTAGTCTAATAGAAACACACAATATCAGGTTTCCCTGTAGTTTACCAACAGCTAGTAGTGCCATAGAATTTCCATTAGTCAGTGAGAGTCAGCTGCAACCCCAGAGGAATGAGATCAGATAATGTGCAGGATGATATCCTTATATTGGTCTGAAAAGCTCAATTTGAACACCATGCATTTATTTGGTTGCTGTATTATTAGTATTAATGCTGCTTTTTGGTGAATTCTGGAAGTATCCTTTTCTTCCCTAGAATATTTTAATGACCTTGCACCTCTGAGTGTGATTCAGACAGCCCAGGATCTATTGGAAGTGAGAGAGAAAGAGAGAGAGCAACAGGCAAAAACTCTCATGCCGGCAATTTTGAGACTCTTCTTTTCAGGGAAAGAAGTCCCCTTTCATTTCTTACATAATAACTGTGACTTTCATTTGTCACAAGTGGTGTTTAATTCATCTGGTGGTTCCTGCTCTAATCCAATCTGTACTAAACTACCAACTTGATAAGGTGAGGTGAAAGGGGTTAGAAGAAAAAAAAAAAGGTACACCTTAGATTGCTATAATTTATGAATGTTTAATTTGAGAAATCTCAAAGAGGAATTTATTTTTCTTTTTCTCAAAGGAAAGGCATAATTTATTATGGTGACTTTGATATTTTTAAAAATAATGTGTGCTTTGCCTACATCTGATACTCTGTGCTAAATGAAGATAAATGTTATAGCTATGTATAATTATATTATGTTCTCTCTACTTGCCCTAAGTAATTTTGATGAATTTACATTTATCATTATATTATCTTAAAATAGAAATACATATGTGAAAATGTAACCAAATAATTTAGATTTATAGAGATTGATTTTCAGTGGCTCTGCTTTGAGAATCCTAATATTTCTTTCATGCCTAAATTAAATCAGACACATTTTAAGAACACAGTGTATGCCAGCAGTGGTAGTGATAAAAATGTCAAAGTGGAAATCCAGAGTTCTTTATTCAAAATAGTATGTTTTATCCAATTAAAAGTAAAATGATGTCAAAACAAGTAACACAAGATAACCTGCAAATAACCGTGTTTGGGAGCTTTAATTCTACCACTGTTACCATTTACCAGTTACTTGATTGTTGCCCAAGGTTTCTTCGTATTTTTTTACTTGAACCTGTGGTGTGGCTATGTTGAACCTAGAAATATAGACCTACTATAATAGCTTTGAAGAATAACTTACATTATTAAATGCATTACTTAACTGAGAGAATAATTCATTTCAACAAAAAACCTTTAGAGGGGCGCCTGGGTGGCTCAGTGGTTTAAGCTGTTGCCTTCAGCTCAGGTCATGATCTCAGGGTCCTGGGATCGAGTCCCGCATCGGGCTCTCTGCTTGGCAGGGAGCCTGCTTCCTCCTCTCTCTCTCTCTCTGCCTGCCTCTCTCCCTACTTGTGATCTCTATCTGTCAAATAAATAAATAAAATCTTTAAAAAAAAAAAAAAGAAAAAAAACCTTTAGAGATGACTCACTCTTCTAGGATTCATTTAATGATATATCTTGTATTTTTTTTTTTTTTACAAACTAAAATCAATACAAGCAACATTCTTCTCTTATCAACTAAAGAAGTTTGGTTTTGAGCCAGCATATTTCTTGCTTACTATTATAGTACCCTCGTATAACCCTTGAATTTGAACTCTAAATAAGAGATTTAATGCCTTTTGTAGGGGCATCATTTTTTTCATAAATACGGAAAACACTGTACCTTCCCTTCCCTAGTCTAGAGAAGGCACTAGAACTGAGTGCCTTGATTTCATCATTGTTTATGAACTATGGTCAGGTACTTAAATAAAGTAGAAATTCAATAATCTTGTGTCATTACATTGGGAAATTCAATAAACTTGTATCTTTATACTCATATTTTATGAACTATGGTCAGGTACCTAAGTAAAGTGGAACTTCAATAAACTTGTGTCTTTACATTGAGAAATAATTAATTTACTACTAAGGTTACTAAATAACAAAGTGTGCTTTATTCACTAAACTGCTTATGTAGTGTGTGCATGTATGTTTTATTTCTGTGTGCATATATATATACAATATAAATTTTAAGTGTCAATATTTTGTGTCAATATTTCTTAGCCATAATTATACGAGAAGATAACTCAAGCACTAGAAGGAGTCTTTTCCTATCATGTTTATTAATGTGTCCCCTTCATTCCTAGAAAAATATCAGGCATGTGTTTGGTATTTAGCAGTGTGTGTGTGTGTATATACATATACACACACTGCTAATTTTGTTATTAGTTAAATAATTTTCCAGGCATTCCATAATGATTTTTAGAGTTATGTTTATTTTTTATATTAATTAGTAAAAAAATTAGACAAATGTTTACGAAATTCTAAAATTATTTACTTTAAATTACCTTATAGTTGAGAAGTGTTTAATAAGAAATTATATTAGTTTCAAAATATCATATTTGATTTTCTGTATATATTCATAATCTCAATATATATATTCCTCTAAATTATCCACAACTGAAGTTTTAGAGATTATCAGATTTCTGATAAATTATTAGACTTATTGAGAATAAATTTTACCTATAGGATTTATAATTTAAAAATAAAAATAAATTATTTTAAAATTATTTTTTTTCTGCAAATGAAAATGCTACCCACACCACTTTTGTAGCATGAGACAGTTTTAAAGTTTCATTATTTGTTTTAGTAACAATGAATACAATAGATATTTCTAACAATTTGTTGTAGAGCAAAGTTTATTTGCACCATAATGATACCTGATTAGGTACTATATTATAGAGTTATCTAGAGAAACTGAATCGATAGGATATTAATGTGTGTGTATGTTCATAATGTATTTATGTGTATAGGCAGATATCTATTCAGTTTTAAATATATATTGATATATATAGATACACATATATTTTTTGACTCTATATACACATATTTTATATATATTGTGTTTTAGTATAAATGGTCCTATACATATCTATTCCTCTTATACAGAGACAGATATAGATACGGATATGAATATAGATTTATTTTAAGGAATTGCAAGCACAGTGGTAGCTGAGTCTGAAATTTATAGTTCAGGCTAGTAGGCTAGAAATTCAGGTAGGGATTGATGTTTCAATCTTGTGGCAAAATTTCTTCTTCTAGAATCCTCAGATTTTTCCCTTGAGACCTTTAACTGATTGGATGAGGACCGTCACGTTATGGAGGGTAATATTCTTTACTCTCAGTCACCTGATTTCATTAACACACAACCCATGTTAACCACATTAACAAACAGCCTTCACAGCAATGCCTATATTAGTGCTTGATTAAATTACTGGATATTATTATAGTAAATCCAAGTTGACATGTAAAACTAAATACCACAGGTACATATAAAGGTCTAATTGCTTAGATATATGTATTTTTTTCAATCTTGCTAAATTGTATCTATTAGATGCTAAGTATTTTCTGCAATAATAGCAACTAAATACACAGAAGAAAACTTCAACTAGTAGTTAATGAATTAGGTATCTCGTTTTTTCAGATGTCAGAACAAACTGCATATACAACATAATATCCAAAAGCTTTAAATCAGATAGGAGTTCAAAAGTCAATCCTGCTACTTTACTTATTAATGTTTGTTTGAACAGTTTGTGTAATCTCTTTCTGAATTCAATATCTTCAAATAGAAAATAGAGTTTAATAATATGTCTGATACATTGTATGTCCAGTACATCCTAAACACTCCTTAGAAAATAAGTTTGATATGGGGAAGTATTTTGTTTTTTCAGCTGCATTTAAGAACAACAAAAAAGATGTTTTTGATATTTATAACTCATAGTCTTTCTACTATCAACTGTCATCCCCCTACTCTGTCTTTTCTAAATGGAGTGGATTTTATTAATTGGAACATTTTGTTTCCTGAGCACAAATTCATTCTCAATATAAAGAACTTTCACATACTTAGAGCATATTAATTGTTGGTTTTGAAAGAGCCAGGGCAGAACTAAATAAATTTACATGCAAAATGAAGGACCAAGAATAAAGTGTTTGAGGAGGCTGAAGCCTGGAGCCAAAAGGCTGGAACCGGGGGAAAGCTGAGAATCTGAAAGAAAAAGAATTAGAAGGAACCAATTTTGATAAAGAGAAATGTTTAATATGAACTGTTAGCCATTATTACACAATATTCCCCCTTCCTCTAAAACACACTTTCAGTAAAATTCACACTTTCTGCTTTGTCTTCTAGAATTTATTTTAGAGGAATAAAGATACTCCAGATTTGATGCCAGGTAATAATAATAGTCGTCATAACAGCTGCTCCTGAAAAAGAGCCATACTAGCATTTTTATGCTAATCATTTGGTCCTGGCATTAGAAGAATAAGGGTAACCAACAAAACAAAAGAGAATGTCTAAACATAAACTTGATTATATCCATATAGAAATAGTGTATGTGACAGGAGGAATTTCAAGTAAGTAGAGAAAAGCTGGGTTTGTTCAATACTGTCTGATGAAATGGTGAACTCTTTGGGGAGAGTGAAGGTATTACACTTGATAATTTCAAAATGGATTTTAAGTGTCAATATTTCTTAGCCATAATTATACGAGGAGATAACTCAAGCACTAGAAGGGCAAGGAGTCTTTTCCTATCATGTTTATTAATGTGTCCCCTTCATTCCTAGAAAAATATCAGGCATGAGTTTGGTATTTAGTAGATATATATTAAATTAATGAATAAAACCCTGTGATAAATATCTTAAAGCATGATTTTTTTGTTGTCAGATTATTTATCTTACAGCAGATTGTCAAAACTAGCCAGGATTTCTCCTGCAGCAATTTTCTTCTAATAGTCCCCAGTAAAAAGTAAGTGGCTATTGACTAAAACCATTTCAACAGTTAGAGTCCACCTCCACCCCATATTACCTAGAAATAATGCTGCTTTACTTTCATGATCAATATCTCTGAATAATCCTGAGTAAAACATAAGCTAATCAGTAAAACTTGAAGAAACTTTCCAAAATTTATGGACTTCAGAGGGGATTTTTTTGTTAACCTATAAACAATCTGGACACTTATTTAATATACAGCATTACCGACAACTAGTCTAGCTTTTAGTGCAAACTAAATAAGTGTGCTTAAAATGAAAGGATCAATCAGAGTGGATGTAATTTTCCAAGGTATATTTCACGGAAGTGGTAAAAGAAAGTCTCAAAGAAAATGAGACAGTCATTGGTGGAGAGAAGAGAATGGAGCTTTTCAACTGGTGGCAATGAAATGAGAAATGGATAATTAAGGATTGAGTTAGAGTTTTGCCCCATCACTGAGGGCATCAGTCCAGGAAGTAATGGTGAGACCTCAAGGCCCGACATCACTTACCAGGAGCCTCACGGAACCCAGCTGCATGCCGGCAGCAGCCGCGGTTTGGCTGTCACTACTGTAAGATGAAACAGTTTTGGGTGACCTTAAAGCTCCGAACTAGGTTGACCTTAAAGCTTTGTGAGGGTTTCAGCGAGATGCTGAACGGTGCAGATTTACAAGTGGATTAGCCTAATCAAAAAGTCCAAATTAAAAGAAATGGAAAATCGTCTCTTTTGTCCAAGTTAATTTAGCATAAAAATATAATCGATAATGAAACTATGAAGTTAAAACCACCAGTTAAACCTCTCCTCTATCACTAATAGTTTCGTTGCTTCAGAATTGCAATGCAAGGGGCGCCTGGGTGGCTTAGCAGGTTAAGCCTCTGCCTTCTGCTCAGATCATGATCTTAGGGTCCTGGGATTGAGACCCATGTCGGGCTCTCTGCCAGTGGGGAGCCTGCTCCCCCCACCCCCACCCCTTCTCTGCCTGCCTCTCTGCCTACTTGTGATCTCTCTCTCTCTCTCTGTCAAATAAATAAATAAACTCTTTTAAAAAAGAATTGCAATGCAAAAGTGTTCTTACTATATAGGAGTTCATTGAAATTGTAGCTGGGTATTAATTAGAATATTTTTTCTCCTCTCCTCCCCCAACAAAAACAAATCAAAACAGTGGATTGGTTTCTTGTTTCAGTGTATCTATATGAGGGCTGCTTATTATTAATCATATGGAATATGAATGTTAATTTATAATATGGAATAGCGACATCATTCATAAGTAACTTATCCTTATATTTTAGAAATCATGTATATTCATAATTACATATTATGAATTAACTTATAGGGAATTTTGAACCTCAAGATTTTTTTAATAATGTACCATGAATAATACATAAGACCAAAACAACAACTAAAAGTCCTCAGATAATAATTTATGACAGTATTCCATACTGGTGAGGAGTTCCTCTTCACCACACCAGAGCATGGGAAATTGTTGGCACATTGCACAAATAAGTCAAATAATAATATTTATATGACTTCATAAAAAATATATGTGTAACTATATAATCTTAATATATCTAATGTTCTAATATAAAATGCCATCTTAAAAATCACTAAAAGAACACACACTGAATTTCAATTTGTATTATTTTCTAGAAACTGTAGAAAAATTGTTGTATCTTCTTTTTATCTTTCTCCATTATATCTACATGTTGTTTTAACCAAATTTCTTTGACTTACTCTTTCAAGAAGCTATAATTAATTTTTCATGTTCTCTTGTTTCTGGAGACTATCATCCTCTATGAATTTATTTTGTTGTCTCTTACTATCACTTTTCTGTTGTAGAAACTGAACGTTTCCCCCTAGGACAGCATGCTTGTTAGTGATTTTATTTTCACTTTATATTATCATACTAAATCCAGTATTTCAGAAGAACTGAGGTAATTTACAAAATCAAATACTTTTAATTCTAAGAAATTATGTAGTAGCCATAGATGTTTTGCCAAAACTACATAGAAATTATAATGTCTATTTTAATGTTTTTGTTTTAATTATGAAAAACCACATAGATACAAAAAAAGAATATATGCTAATTATAAATATTAATAAAGACACAAACATACAGTTAGTCCAACAGCAAGCTTAGGATAAAATATTGTATTTTGAAGACACCAAGAGTCCCTCCAGGATACTGTCCACCCTCCCAGAGATGATTAATATCTCCAATTTTGAATTTATTGTCCAGTACTTATATATATACATATATATATATCCCTACAATGTAGTATTAGCATTGTCTATGATTGAATGTTATATGCATGAACCCTACTGTGTTTGGGTATGAGTTTATATCAAATTAGTGTTTTTCTTGCTGTGTAACAGATTTATATTTTTTATGGAAAATATCTTCTGACCACTTTAGCATTGATGTAAATCAATGTTAATGTTTTGAGAAAATTTTCTCATTAGTCCGCACAAACATTTGCAAAATACACTTGGTGGCATGGGGTGGTATCCTAAGTCTATAGTCTAAGGACATCTTGAGTCTTAGTCTTTAATTCTTTCAAGTTATACTTTTATTTTTTTCTTTGTATCCTTTTTTATTATTATGTTCAATTAGCCAACATATAATATGTCATTAGTTTTTGATGTTGTGTTCAAATTTCATTAGTTTCATATAACACCCAGGGCATACTTTTAAGAAGCATAAGAAAATAGTAAGTTAATGTAGAGGTAAACTGTAACTTACACTGAGGGGTAAGGGAAAGTATGAGATAGTGAGAAATATTCCAAACCTAGTATGAATGAGTCATATGATGATTCTGCATTTACTGTGATAGAAATGCTAAAATGAGTTAAATTCTGAGACTATCATCTAACTTAACCTGAAAGTCTTTGTTTTTTAACTTTATTTATTAAAATCACTGATTTTATTCCAGCATTGAATTTAATTTGAATTTTATATTTATTAGGGATTTTAATATTTTTATTGTTGATTGTTGATTGATGTCCTGTGGACAATCATATATGAGCATGAATCAAGCAATTGTGTAAATAATTTCATGTATATAAAATATTATTGGGTTCTGAATAAAATCTGGTTTGAGGTAGTGATGTAGCAATGTGATGTCTATCACTGAAGATGGACAATGAGAGCAGGAAACCATACTATTTTCCTTATTGGTAACATAAGGTATAGAAATGTAAAATTAACCTTTTATTCTAAGCGGCAGTTTTCTTAGTCACCAAAAAACAACAAATAAAAAAACACACTTCTACCTATCCTATATAGTTTTAGTTACTCCTGGTGCTTTAAAAACTAAATCATAAGAATATTATTTATCTAAATAACTCAGACTAAAGGGGAAAAAAAAGCTCTAAGATCCTGGTCAGACAATAAAATAAATTTTAAAAAATGGTAATTATTATGTCACTCAAAAAATTTTTTTAAAGATTTTATTTATTTGACAGACAGAGATCACAAGTAGGCAGAGAGGCAGGCAGAGAGAGGAGGAAGCAGGCTCCCCACTGAGCAGAGAGCCCGATGCAGGGCTCGATCCCAGGACCCTGGGATCATGACCTGAACTGAAGGCAGAGGCTTTAACCCACTGAGCCACCCAGGTGCCCCATGTCACTCAAATTTTTATTCAGACCTTCACTTTTAATAAACTTCCATTTAACAAATATCTGTTTCTATCTAAGCATTATGTAGTGTGCAAAATCAAGTAGGTATCTAATTTGGAGATAATGATGATAATGAATAAATTATGTTTACTAAGACAATACTAATTGTAGACTTAGATGCAATAATTTCTTAATATCAATTGAAAGCTGGACCATAATATTTACATAAACTGAAAACACAGTTTATGGATTCCTCATCTATAAACAGTATTCTAAGAATTATTTTTTTCCTATTTTCCATTATTTTCTATTCTTGTTCCATTGTTCAAGAGGATCCTATAAGCATTCAACTATAAGTGCATCTTTTTTAATTACCATAGAATGATTTATTTGTGTGTTGTTTTCTTTTGTGTATTACATGGTTATGAAATCAATAGAACCATGTTGTTTCCTTGCAGATTCTAATGATAATTGGTGAGATGACTTGAGTATCACAATATTACATTTCATCAACTCTCAGAAGGGTAACTATAAGATTTCCATTTATTTTAGCATTTACTTTGCGTCATAGTCAATTCTCAATGTTGTCTGTTCTATAACAGCAGTAATTTTGCAAAGATAGAAATGAAGACAACCAGGAAAATATACTTTTAAATGTATACTTCTGAATGTACTAAACATTAATAAAATGAAACATTAATTCTAGGATACAAGTCTGTCTGATTACACTGATGGTAGTCAGAACAAGAAAGGTGTTTTTGTACCTGACTCTTTCCCTGTAAATAAGAAAGAGAGTATATGAGTTGATAATATTCTAGACACTTCAAAATAATAATAATAGTAGTAATAATAATGGTAAACTAGAAAGGAAATGCATTCAAATGGTATTTCCTAGTGGCTTTCTCAGATTGCTTACAGGATTGTTCTGTGAGTGATTAAAAGGGGAATACATAAAAATGTTTGGCCTTACCTGGTATAATAGGTAGTCTTGGGTGGCTGAGTGGTTCATTTGGTTAAACTACTGCCTTTGGCTGAGGTCATGATCCTGGAGTCCCAGGATCCCATCCTGTGTTGGGCTCTCCCTCTGATCCTCCCCCTCCCATGGTCTCTCTCATTCTTTCTCTCTCAAATAAATAAATAAAATCTTTTTTAAAAAATAAATAAATAGGTAGTCTCTGCTCATAAAAGTAAATAGAACAGACTGCAATACTAAAGGCAATACAGACCTATAACTTGAATTAATATCTGTATGAAATACATACAAATCAGTTCACAGAACTGATCACAGAACTGATCACAGTTTGTTCACAGAACAAATCAATTCACAGAACCACAAAAATCAGTTCACAACATAGAAAAATTTATTTCAGTGTAAACCGATTCAAAAACAAAATAGTTCTGGGAATTCTGTATTTTTTCAAGGCAGAATTTAGTTGAGAAAAATATTTATCATCTATCTACTATATGAAAGATAAACCAGCCAAGGACTGCAAAAAGTAAACAATAAAATTCAAGTATTTTTCTACAAGTAGCCTATAATTTGGTATACATGAATGAATAAAATTTGGATTTGGAAGTTAGATATGGACACAAAGATCAGAATACATGAATAAAAAATTTCCACTGTTCAAGATCTTATTCTATGAAGTCAGATAAAATGTTGTTATAATGCATTGTATTTATTGTCAACATATTTCTTATTTCATAAGCATTAACTTCATCTTATTTAAAAATGAAAACATAATTAGGAAACTAAAAAATGTTATCACTGTATCATTTAATGCTAAAGAACAAAAGCTTGGAATAAAAATACTAACATTATTCATTAATAAAAATAATTGTAAATCATTCAACAGAAGCTGTGTTTAAGAAAGAATGAACAGAAATAATGCACTGTAAGTTTAATAAGGTATTCTATATATAAAAGATTGAGGACAGAGATGTAAGGAAAAAAATGAATGGCATAAAATAGAATTAAATTGCTCACATTGGTTGTGCTGTATTAAACAAAATTATTCTTAAGAATAAATAGATGGAGAAATGAAAAAACAAATCAGAGATCAAAATGGAATGCAGAGATGAAAGGAATAAACAAATGTAACTACAGAAGTTTTTCAGTGGTTCACTTTAAGAAAGTTAGGGGGCACCTGTGTGGCTCAGATGGTTAAGAGTCTGTCTCCAACTCAGGTCATGATCTCTAGGTCCTGGGATTGAGCCCCATGTCGGGCTCCTGGCTCAGTGGGGAGCCTGCTTCTTCCTCTCTCTCTGCCTCTCCCCCTGCTTGTGCTCTCTCTCTCTCTCTCCATCTCTCTCTCTGTATCTCTCTCAAATGAATAAATAAAATAAAAAAAAAAAAGATTTACTTCAGGTTTCAGCTCTGACATGTGAAGAGATTGGAAGTCATCAACCTCATCTTTACAATAATCAATCTGAACAGACAGAAAAATCAGTGACTTTTCTTGGAGTTATCAGTGCACTGAGGTCACAAGGCAAACTACCATTCCAAAATCTGAAGAGACAGGTACAACTGGAGAGATACAGCCCAGATCTGTTCACAAGGAACGAACAACCCTACAGCCATACACTGGTAGGAATGCTTGAATGGTAATATTAATGAATTGCTGGAAACACGGTAGGCTACCATGAGTGTGAGAAACCTCTGAGGGTCTGTAGTTTAAAGGGAATTTCCACAATTTCATGGGTTTTCCTGCCAGGAATTCTACCAGGTTCTCAAGCCAAAGATACCAGAAAAATCCATTCAGGGTTCTGATAGTAGATTCTGAAAAGAGAAAGGCGCTCTACATACTAAGGGTACATGCCTCTTAATAACACTGAAACCACTGGATGGCCTAACTGTAGACTTCTCTATTTGCATCTATCAACAGGCTCCACTCATCTGTGTGTTGCCACATTTTCCTATTATTTTCCACTTTTTATGATTTACCTTTTACTATTATGTTAATTTATTGGGGATTCTGAAGACATGCCAAGTAAATGTTATTTGCCATTTTGAACTAGAAGCCCAATTGTTATTCTTTAAAATGCAATCATGCCACTAACATACACATGTAGAAACTTGTCAAAACTTATAAAATCAAATACTTGAAATGGATGCATTTTATAGTATGTTGGTTATATTTCAGTAAATTCTGTTAAAATAATCAGGTAGCAATAGCCTTAGTAGGATAATTATTATTAGGCTGTTATGATATCAATTTACCAATAGAAATAAACTGGTTTGGAAATAAGCTTGATAAAATAATCACCTTTATCTAACTTTTCAAAAGACTAGAGTGATAGGTAAAACAGAGTTTTCTCCTTCTCTTTTAGAATTAATAAAAAAAATCTTGAGGTCTTCACAAGAATGATAACTGATCTCTTAAATTATGCATGGTCACCCACTCGTCACAAAACTCAAGATTCTAAGGCTGTGCTAACATAACTCAGTAGGGAAATAGTAAAAGAAGTAAACCAGTTTCCTATATAAAGAAAGATAATCCAACATGCAATGTTCTAACATCAAATAGGTAATGTTGAATTGCCTTTATTTATATGCTTGCTTTATTTAATTAAAATTTTCTAGGGGCGTCTTAGTGGCTCAGTCAGTTGGTTAAGTGTCTGCCTTCAGCTCAGGTCATGATCCCAGGGTCCTGGGATTGTCCTCATTGTAGGGCTCCCTGCTCCTTGGGGAGTCTTCTGCTCCCTCTCCTCTTCTGAACCCCCTACTTGTGCTGTCTCTCTCTGTGTCAGATAAATAAAATCTTTAAAAAAAAAAAACAAAAAATGGGGCACGTGGATGGCTCAGTGGGTTAAGCCTCTGCCTTCGGCTCGGGCCATGATCTCAGGGTTCTGGAATTGAGCCCCACATCAAGCTCTCTGCTCAGCAGGGAGCCTGCTTTCCCCCTTTGTCTCTGCCTGCCTCTCTGCGTACTTGTGCTCTCTCTGTCTGTCAAATAAAAAAATAAAAATCTTTAAAAATAAATAAATGAATAAATAATTTAAAAATGAATTAAATTTTCTACACCATATCAATAGAAAAAATGTTCATCCTTCAGGAAATACATATATCACCCTTTCACAAATATAAAATCTTCTCTGAGTCTATAACAGAAACCTCTTCGTGTTTTGCTTGATATAAGAACCCTCTTTTTAAATACACAACATGTTCAATATGGTTTGATTGGAATAGATGCTTTCATCCACAAGGGAACGTACATGACTCAACCTTGACCAGTTATAATACAGCATCTTAATAGCCACCTTTGCCACCAATTTGAAGATACAGAATTGAAAAGCAGAGAAAAAGATGGGAAAAGAGAACAATTCCTTATATCATTAGCTCTCCTCAATCATGACTACCTGAAAGCCCCCAGAACTTCCCAGTTAAATGAGTTAATATATCTTTACCTCTTTAATCTACTCTGAGTTAGGTTTCTTCCAAATAACAACAAAAAATAGTATTATAATAGTTTCTTTATTAAATAACATTTTGAAAGCTGTGTACAACATAACCATTTAGAATATTCAGAGTAAACACATCAGAAACTAAGCAGTCATTTTCATTTTTTGTCTTTTTTGCTAGTTTTCTACCTAATGTTCTTTCATAAATCATAGGTTTTAAGTGGTGTTGTTTAACTAGTGACAAGAAAATTTTATATAATGAAATAAATATAATGTTACTTTATTGTAATAGTTACTAGTTGAAAGGGTAGAATAAAACTTAACTACTGTAATTGACTTCTTATCAGTGCCCAGCTATGTCTCCTCAGTTAAGTGATCACATCTACCTCTCCTTACAGGAGGTTGCCACCTTCTTAAATTTGGGACCAGTTGATAAACCTCCATCCTTGGCTCTCAGAAATTTTATGCTAATTTGTATTTTACAATGTGGAAAAGTCTCCATAACCATAAAGTGGGACTGCTAAGTGTTCCTTAATAGTCAGACTTTTAGCAAGCGATCATTACATTGATATACACTCTTCGATGAATGGATAGTGTTCTTTGCTACCCTGAAATAATGTGAAAGTATGATTTTTGCTTTCCTGATTTTTTTATCATGTGATCAAAAAAAATTTGCACTTTTCTACACTCTAACTGGAAGTTAAAGTCCAAATGCCTTTAAAAGGAATAAACAGAGGACTCAAGCTAGCTAGTTGCCAGCTCAATACTGAATTTACTTTTTCTGATTCCTTGGGAAGTGCTTTTTCTCATCAGATTCTTTGGAAAGTGCCTCTTTCATCAGAACCACTGATGAATTTAAAATAAACAACTTCAAGAACCCCAGACACATTCACAACCAAAACAGCAATTTGATCAATTAGGCTAAGCAAAAATAATCTGAGTGCTATGTTTTCCAGAATTTTATTTCTTACCTGTGTCAAATGAACCCAACATGCTAAATGGGGACTCTAAACTTCCCTCAATTATCTCAGAACCCTTTGGCATGCTTAGCTGGTTGTCACCTCAATATCACAGTGAACAATGTTGTAACAAACAGAGATTGTTTTAAAATTGTCTCTTTAGACATTGCTAATAAGAAGAGGAATTGTAGAAAAGTCAGCTCTTGATAACAGATATCTTAATTCTTTCCTGAAAGAAAAAAAAAGCTTTTCAAATACCTTTCAAAAAGAACATGTAGGTATCTCTGATATATAGCTCATCCTAGTCTATTTGACAATTTAAGAAGGATGAATAGAAGTTAATTCTTTCAGGATTGCTCAATTGGAACACAATTTAGAATATGATATTGCTGCTGCAATTAAGTGATCTCTCACTTTGAGGGGCAAATAAATGCACCACTGATTTATATAGCATTAGCATTCTCAGTACTGTTTAGACAATGACTCATCCGCTTACTGAATTCACTGAGATAAAATGGAAATATGTTCTGTGTTGAATGTTACTAACATTACACAAAGAGAATTAGATTTGATTACAAGAGTAAAATATAGGGCATTTTAGAAATGGATCTCTTTGTTTCTTATGTACCCAAAAGAAAGAAAAATTCTTGCTTTAGAAACTTAAATTATCCAGTTTAATATCCTGAGGGTGGAGAAGAGGAAAAAATAAATGAAGCAGTATTATTATCATCATTATTATTATTATTATTATTAACTTACCTAACATTCTTAAAGAAGTAATATTTAATTGCTCTGGACTGTTCTAGAGTTTAGTGTTTTGGAAAAGAAATTAAGCAGTCAGGTCATGGGCAAATTTGATAATGATTACATTTTATTAATTTTTACTATGTATCCAACACCATTTGAAAGGTTTGCTTGCATTATTTCATTTATGTAAAGTGTAATATTGGCTAATTTTTCAAAACTGGGTAAAGAAAACATTGTTATGGCAATAGGAAGAGAACACAGATAATACATAGGTTTAAAGATAGATGTTCAGAAGTCTGGCATTCTTCTAAGATGCGTAAAGAAGTCCATTTTTTTTTCTTCTTACATAAAAATGTGGACTACTAGGGAAAATTGTCACCATATAAAAGAAAAAGATACTTCTTTAAAAAGAGTTGCATAAATAACCTAAGGTAAAACAAATTCTCAAGTATTTTTGAAAAAATGAAGATTATGTATTTCACATAAATTATTTTAAACAATTAAGAACTTGATTTCAAATCTAGTATCTTTCTTCTAATGAAACAAGTCAGGTAAAGAAAATGTTATTTTATGATATGGGAAAGTATCATGAACATGCTCTAGCTTTTTTGAAACAAACTCATCACTTCTTTGAGGGAAATTTTGATAAGTTTGGAGGAGTTACAAGTAGTGGTCTCAAGGAGTTGATGTTCCAGTTGGGAGGGCAGAGTTTAACATGATGAATTTATGAAACATTCTATAACTACTCAAGATATGTTACAAGTGAGAATATAAGAGACTACTGAGTGCAAATGTCTGAGAAGAGAATGCCGTCATTCTGGACCAGCCAGCAGATACTTCACAATATAAGGAGTAAAAGTAAATTTCAAGGATGGATAGGAGGAGAAAGAAAAAGTGATTGCTCTGGTACGGGGGACCACAGCAAGGATATAAATTTATAGTATTATATTTTATTTTTCTTAAGGTTCTTGACTGTAGTAAATATATCCAAAAATTTGTGAGCTCTTACATGTATATGAAAATTAAATAGAGCTATATAAACTATGTAAATTTACTATAGATGTCACTTGATTTTAAATAAATAACTTTTTTGTTTGATCTCATTATCATATCTGATGAATTATTTTCTTGTGTAAAAAATTATTCAGGGAAAGCTCAACTTAAAATATACCAGTTTTGTTGTTTTAAAAGAAGTGTTATTTTTATATACAAGGCACCAAGTTTAGCAATTGCCTTCAGTCTTTAATATTTATAATAGTCCGTAAGATTTCATCCACCAGTCTTATTCCTTGAATAAATTTGTAAGATTTCCAGCTCTTATTATTAACTTTTTTTAAACTTCCATTTTATATTCTAGAACTGTGTAAAGCCCAAAGTTCGAAATAGTATCTCAATTAAAGTAGAAAAATTCTTCTATCTATAAAATATACATGCTGGCTGAATAGGAGAACAAAAAGATTCTATTAAGGGCTTACTCAGATTGATTTATAGGCACCTTAAGTTTAAGAGCCCTGTCTGATTATGGAAGAAAACTGTATGTATACAATTTTGGTTTTTTTGCAATCCCTTGGACATAAGAAACATTTTATAAACAGAGAACTATTTATTTCTGACTTTGTTTCCCTTTTTGTAATTGAGAATTAATGGAGATTGAGGAAAATGCCTGCATAGTCAGCAAGGAGAGTAAACAAATGAATAAAATTGTAGTTTCCTTATAGAATGAATCAAATCACACTAGAATATTAGCCACAATTTCATACTTCTGGAATAGCAAGTAAAATGATAAAAGTGAAAAAGGAGATAATATGCAATCTGGTTTTAATTTTCCAGAGCTAAGAGCCAAAGCTAGTAATACAGAGTAAGAGTATGGGACTTGAAATCATCACACTTAGATTTAAAGATTGGTTTTACCATTTTCTGGTTTTCCTTTTGTCACTGAATGACTCAGAGTTTGTTTTCTCATTTGCATAATTACACATCTTATCACTTGATACTGCCTTAATAATTTCATTGCAGTTATTAAATCAGATAATGTATATAAAGTTAAAATGTAAGGTATTCAGAGAGAAAGAAGTTTCTTTAAGGCACTTGCATAGATTAAGTGAGCATCATTTTTTTATACTTTTCCTGTTACTAAAATTCATCTTTGATTGTCAAAGTTGTTCTTATTGCATGCCTTCAGAGTTGGATTAAAGTATTTTGTGGTGTTTATTTTTTTTCTATTATTTTGTGTGATTTGTTTATTCATTACATTGTTTTCCTCTCAGAAAATTTATAATCATAGCTAGTGAAAAGTTCAATACAAGTAATACATCTATAACAATTAATGATTATATTGCTGTGATAGCAAGATGTGTCTTACCACCTACTCTAGGAAAAATGATTATCTAATATCTTCACACTACTTCCATATTAATTATGGATGTATTCAGCAAATGAATTAAAAGTAGAAATGGTTTTAAAAGGCCCAGGGAACAAGCCTGAAATTGAGAAGAGTTGATGTGTGAATGTGTTGTTTTAAATTATGTTCTTCTGTGGTTTTTTGTTTTTGTTTTTGTTTTATTTATTTTTTTCCATTTTTTTTAAATTATCAGTGTAACAGTATTCATTGTTTTTGCACCACACCCAGTGCTCCATTCAATACGTGCCCACCCTATTACCCACCACCTGGTTCCTCAACCTCCCACCCCACGCCCCATCAAAACCCTCTGGTTGTTTTTCAGAGTCCATAGTCTCTCATGGTTCACCTCCCCTTCCAGTTTCCCTCAAGTCCCTTCTCCTCTCCATCTCCCCATGTCCTCCATGTTCTTTGTTATGCTCCACAAATAAGTGAGACCATATGATACTTGACTCTCTCTGCTTGACTTATTTCACTCAGCATAATCTCTTCCAGTCCCGTCCATGTTGCTACAAAAGTTGGGTATTCATCCTTTCTGATGGAGGCATAATACTCGATCATGTATATGGACCACATCTTCCTTATCCATTCGTCCGTTGAAGGGCATCTTGGTTCTTTCCACAGTTTGGCGACCGTAGCCATTGCTGCAATAAACATTGGGGTACAGATGGCTCTTCTTTTCACTACATCTGTATTTTGGGGTAAATACCCAGCAGTGCAATTGCAAGGTCATAGGGAAGCTCTATTTTTAATTTCTTGAGGAATCTCCACACTGTTCTCCAAAGTGGCTGCACCAACTTGCATTCCCATGAACAGTGTAAGAGGGTTCCCCTTTCTCCACATCCTCTTCAACAAATGTTGTTTCCTTTCTTGCTAATTTTGGCCATTCTAACTGGTGTAATCTCAATGTGATATCTCAATGTGGTTTTAATTTGAATCTCCCTGATGGCTAGTGATGATGAACATTTTTTCATGTGTCTGATAGCCATTTGTATGTCTTCATTGGAGAAGTGTCTGTTCATATGTTCTGCCCATTTTTTGATATGATTATCTGTTTTGTGTGTTGAGTTTGAGGAGTTCTTTATAGATCCTGGATATCAACCTTTTGTCTGTACTGTCATTTGCAAATATCTTCTCCCATTCTGTGGGTTGCCTTTTTGTTTTGTTGACTGTTTCCTTTGCTGTACAAAAGCTTTTGATCTTGATGAAGTCCCAAAAGTTCATTTTCTCTTTTGGTTCCTTGGCCTTTGGAGACATATCTTGAAAGAAGTTGCTGTGGCTGATATCGAAGAGGTTACTGCCTATGTTCTCCTCTAGGATTCTGATGGATTCCTGTCTCACATTGAGGTCTTTTATCCATTTTGAGTTTATCTTTGTGTACGGTGTAAGAGAATGGTCAAGTTTCATTCTTCTACATATCGCTGTCCAGTTTTCCCAGCACATTTATTGAAGAGACTGTCTTTTTTCCATTGAATATTTTTTCCTGTTTTGTCGAAGATTATTTGACCATAGAGTTGAGGGTCCATATCTGGGCTCTCCACTCTGTTCCCCTGGTCTATGTGTCTGTTTTTATGCCAGTACCATGCTGTCTTGGTGATCACAGATTTGTAATAAAGCTTGAAATCGGGTAACGTGATGCCGCCAGTTTTGTTTTTGTTTTTCAACATTTCCTTAGCAATTCGGGGTCTCTTCTGATTCCATACAAATTTTAAGATTATTTGCTCCAGCTCTTTGAAAAATACTGGTGGAATTTTGATCGGAATGGCATTAAAAGTATAGATTGCTCTAGGCAGTATAGACATTTTAACAATGTTTATTCTTCCAATCCAAGAGCATGGAATGGTCTTCCATCTTTTTGTGTCTTCCTCAATTTCTTTCATGAGTGTTCTGTAGTTCCTCGAGTATAGGTCCTTTACCTCTTTGGTTAGGTTTATTCCCAGGTATCTTATGGTTCTTGGTGCTATAATAAATGGAATCGATTCTCTAATTTCCCTTTCTGTATTTTCATTGTTAGTGTATAAGAAAGCCACTGATTTCTGTACATTGACTTTGTATCCTGCCACGTTACTGAATTGCTATATGAGTTCTAGTAGTTTGAGGGTGGAGTCTTTGGGGTTTTCCATATAAAGAATCATGTCATCTGCGAAGAGAGAGAGTTTGACTTCTTCCTTGCCAATTTGGATACATTTTATTTCTCTTTGTTGTCTGATTGCCGTTGCTAGGACTTCTAATACTATGTTGAACAAGAATGGTGAGATTGGGCATCCTTGTCATGTTCCTGATCTCAGCGGAAAGGCTGCAAGCTTTTTCCCATTGAGGATGATATTTGCTGTGGGTCTTTCATAGATAGATTTTATGAAGTTCAGGAAAGTTCCCTCTATCCCTATACTTTGAAGCGTTTTCATCAGGAATGGATGCTAGATTTTGTCAAATGCTTTTTCTGCATCAATTGAGAGGACCATGTGGTTCTTCTGTCTTCTCTTTGATTTGTTCTATCACATTGATTGATTTGCGAATG
Source organism: Meles meles (assembly GCF_922984935.1). NCBI lineage: Eukaryota > Metazoa > Chordata > Mammalia > Carnivora > Mustelidae > Meles > Meles meles. The sequence continues at coordinate 25,781,461 of NC_060075.1, read as the reverse complement.
TTGAACCAACCTTGCAACCCAGGGATGAATCCCACCTGGTCATGGTGGATAATCTTTTTAATGTACTGCTGGATCCTGTTTGCTAGGATCTTGTTGAGAATCTTTGCATCCATATTCATCAGTGATATGGGTCTGAAATTCTCCTTTTTGGTGGGGTCTTTGCCTGGTTTGGGGATCAGGGTAATGCTGGCTTCATAAAAAGAGTCTGGAAGTTTTCCTTCTGCTTCAATTTTTTGGAACAGCTTCAGGAGAATTGGTGTTATTTCTTCTTTAAAAGTTTGGTAGAATTCCCCAGGGAATCTGTCAGGTCCTGGGCTCTTGTTTTTTGAGAGGTTTTTGATCACTGCTTCAATCTCGTACTAGATATCAGTCTATTCAGGTTGTCAATTTCTTCCTGGCTCAATTTTGGGAGTTTATAGTTTTCCAGGAATGCATCCATTTTATCTAGGTTGCTTAGCTTATTGGCATATAACTGTTGGTAATAATTTCTGATGACTGTTTCTATTTCCTTGGTGTTAGTTGTGATCTCTCCCTTTTCATTCATAATTTTATTAATTTGGGCTTTCTCTCTTTTCTTTTGGACTAGTGTGGCCATTGGTTTATCGATCTTATTGACTCTTTCAAAAAAACCAGCTTCTAGTTTCATTGATACGTTCCACTCTATCTCTGGTTTCTACATCATTGATCTCTGCTCTAATCTTGATTATTTCCCTTCTTGCGTGTGGTGTTGGTTTGATTTGTTGTTGATTCTCCAGTTCTTTAAGGTGTAGGGACAGCTGGTGTATTCTGGATTTTTCCATTTTTTTGAGGGAGGCTTGGATGGCTATGTATTTCCCCCTTAGAACCGCCTTTGCTGTATCCCATAGGTTTTGGACCGAAGTGTCTTCATTCTCATTGGTTTCCATGAATTGTTTAAGTTCATCTTTGATCTCCTGGTTGATCCAAGCATTCTTAAGCAAGGTGGTCTTTAGCTTCCAGGTGTTTGAGTTCCTTCTGAACTTTTCCTTGTGACTGAGTTCCAGTTTCAAAGCATTGTGATCTGAGAATATGCAGGGAATAATGTCAGTCTTTTGGTATCGGTTGAGTCCTGCTTTGTGACCCAGTATGTGGTCTATTCTGGGGAAGGTTTCATGTGCACTTGAGAAGAATGAGTATTCTGTTGTTTTAGGGTGGAATGTTCTGTATATGTCTATGAGGTCCATCTGGTCCAATATTTCATTCAATGCTCTTATTTCTTTGTTAATTTTCTGCTTCAATGATCTGTCTATTACTGAGAGAGGCATATTAAGATCTACTATTAATGTATTCATATCAATATGACTCTTTATCTTGATTAATAGTTTTCTTATGTAATTGGGTGCTCCCATATTGGGGGTATAGATATTTACAATTGTTAGATCATCTTGGTGGATAGTCCCTTTAAGAATTATGTAGTGTCCTTCTGTATCTCTGACTACAGTCTTTAGTTTAAAATCTAATTTATCTGATATGAGAATCGCTACCCCGGCCTTCTTTTGAGGCCCATTGGCATGAAAGATGCTTCTCCATCCCTTCACTTTCAGTCTGGGTGTATCCTTAGGTTCAAAATGGGTCTCTTGTAGACAACATATGGATGGGTCCTGTCGTTTTATCCAATCTGCAACCCTGTGTCATTTTATGGGCGCATTTAGGCCATTCACATTGAGAGTGATTATTGATAGATACGTTTTGATTGACATCGTGTTACCTTTGAAGTCTTTCTGTCTGTAGATTGTTTCTATATTTCTGTTCAATGATATTCTTAGGATTTTTTCTCTTTTATAGGACCCCCCTTAATATTTCCTGCAGTGTCGACTTGGTGGTTGTATAGTCTTTTAAGCCTTGCCAGTCTTGGAAACTCTTTATCTCTCCATCCATTTTGAATGTCAGTCTTGCTGGATAGAGTATTCTTAGTTGCATGTTCTTCTCCTTCAGTACTCTGAATATATTTTGCCATCCCTTCCTGGCTTGCTGCTTTTAAGAGGGTCTGTCGTGAAACATAATTCCTCATTTTAACTATAAGGTGTCGCGAGGTATTTCGAGAATCTAAAATCTTGAGGGGAACCTCTCTGCCTCTAGTACATGAACGTTGTTTCCATTTGTGAGATTGGGAAAATTTTCATAGACAACTTCTTCCACTATATCTTCTAGACTTCTTTCTTTTTCCTCCCCTTCAGGGATTCCAATAATTCTGACGTTGGAACGTTTCATGGCATCGTTTATTTCCCTGATTCTGTTTTTGTGGCTTCTGAGCTGTTTGTACCAGGCTTCCTCCTGATCCTTTCTCTCTATCTGTTTGTCCTCCAGCTCACTAATTCTATCTTCTCTCTCAGTTACCCTAGCTTTTAGAGAATTTAAATTGGATTGGAATTCACTGAGAGCATTTTGAACATCATCCCTGGTGGCTTTCAGTTCTGCCCTAACATTGTGAACATCATCCCTGGTGGCTTTCAGTTCTGCCCTAATCAATTCTGTTTGGTCATCCATGGCTTTCTCCAACCTAGCTATTGCCTGGATAATTGTTAGTCTGAATTCCTTTTCCAATATATTGTCTATGTCGATAGCCATTAGCTCTGTTGCAGGAGGTCCATCCTCTGTATTTTTCTTCTGTTTGGCATTCCTCCTCCTAGTTATTTTGGTAAGAGATGACTGAATGGATGCAACTGGATTTATCGATTGTGGTGCAGTCAAGGTGCACCCTGGAACGCTTCTCTGCAATCAGGATTCCCCACCCAAATGAGAGAAAAAAGAAAAGAAAAGGAAATAGAGAATAATAAAGAGAAAAAAAAAGAGAGAGAAAGAGAGAGACAGGGAAAAAAAGGAAGATAAAAGAGAAGGCTCAGCTCAAATGGGCCCCAAGGTAAGATTTATGAAGTATACAAACAAAAACAGACAAACAAAAATGACAAGAGAAAAAAAATATATATATATAAGCAAAAAAAGGAAGAACCTCATCAGAAAGAACCCCAAGTATAAGATTTATATACTATCAGGACAAACACAAATACACAGAAACACTGGCACAAAGAAAAGTTGGGAGAGTGGTTATAAATTCTCAGTGTGAGCGAGGAAGGTTATTTTGATTCTTCCCGGATGTATCTTGATGTTTTTGTTAAGGGACTGAACTTTCCTAAGATACAGGGGGATTAAAAATTGGTTTGCTTTAGGGGTAGCATTGATTGGGGAAAGGGGATTTCCTTGAAGTTTAACTCTATATGTATATTAGAAAATAAAAATTAAAAAAAAATAGACTAAACTAAGTTAAAATTTAAAAAAATTTAAAAAAATAGAAAAGCAAAAGAAAAACACAGGTGTATGTATCAAAAAGTTCAGGTTTGGAGGTTATTAAGGAATTTGATGTACTGGACATCTCACTGTGATGGTAAATAGGTTAAAAAATTAGCTGTATGCATAAAAAAAAAAGAACCAGAATATTGGTAACAAGTTAAAATAAAAGTTGTATTTATGAAGTAGTGGTGGTTGTTCTCTTGTAGTCTTTTTTTTTTCTTTCTTCCTTCCTGGTTGGTTTTCTGGGGGAGGGGCCTGACACGTGGATTTTCAGACAATGATGTTCCCTGAGTTAGGTCCTCCCGCCCCCCTCAAGGGGGTGGGCTCTGAGGAAACCGTTTTTTTTTTTTTTTCAGGCTTTTGTTCTCTGGAGGTTTTTATGTTCTTTCATCTGTTTTCTCTTGTCTTGACAGCTTTTGATGGTTTTTGGTGGTTTAGAGGAGACCAAACTGCACCCCGACCTCCCTCTCAGAGAGAAGCCTCAGAATGCTCTGCAGAGCTGCTGGCAGAGTCGGTTCTGAGTCATGGTCCCTGGGGATGTAGGATCTCCTCATTGTACCCAATACCAGGGCAGCGGTGGCTGTCTGGGCAGCTCCAGACCGCCAGAGAGGTTCCAAGCAGCCTTCGCACACTGAGATTTTCCCGCTGTCCCGGGCTGGGAATGTCTGGTTTTTCCAGATGCCAGAGCTCCAGGCTAGCACCTATGAGCACCTCTCCTAGGGGAGGGTGTGTGACACACGCATTTCAGGATTGCCGTCTTGCCAGGCTCCCAGTCCCTCATGGGAGCCGGACCCCACTCGTTCTCGGGCGCGCTGGCGGCTCAGGCACACTGGCGGCTCAGGGACCAAGACCTGATTTCTCTGCTGCACTCTCTCTGGCTCAGCACCAGGGGAGGCTGTCCTGGGTCCGGGGACTTAGGCCCCTGTCCCTAACCACCCCGATTCTCACTATTTCCCCCGCGACCCTTTGCTCTTTTTTTTGAGTGCTTTCAACCAGACTCCAAGTTAATGCTGGTCCCCAGACGCAAGGCACGCTCGTATTGGGGTATTACTTTCCAATTGGTTGCCTCTGGTGGCTCCCTCCCCTTTTGTTTATCTTCTGATATCAGTCCAACGTTCCCACTCTGCTTTACCTGCCACTGGCATCTTCTGCTCCTGTAGAGATCCAGACGTGTATAATTCTGATCTCAGGCTGATTTCATGGGTGATCGGAGTTCTTTGGTAGGTAATCAGCTCACTTTAGGGTACAGGTTGAAACAGCGCCACCTCTTACTTCCCCGCTATCTTGACTCCCTCCGAAACTGGGTCTGTTTTTCTGTGTTTTTTAAAACAATTTTCCATCTGCATATATTACTTTATCAAAAACAAAATTTAGAAATAATAAGAAAAATTAAAATACTTTCCTATTAGAGAACAAAACACCAATGATCACGTAGGTTGGAACCAGCACTTAAAATACTATGATATGCAGGGTCAGTATTCCAAGATACTTGGTGTGTATAGGGAGGAAGGAAGGCAATTTCATTTGGGGCATTTATTTACAAAAAGACAAAAATTGTTGTGGAGCTTTACTGTTTTGGTCTTTTCTTATCCTTAATCTACTCAAAACCAGACAAAGGTAGAAGGGTATATAGAGAAACTTAACTCAGTTCAACAAACTATTTATTACCTACTATATGTCATGTACTGGATAGTAGGGATACAAAGATGAAAAGTCAAGGTCCCTGCCCCCTAGGAACTTAATGGAGAAAAATATGAGGAACTATACAAGTTGTCACTTTATCATCTATATTTCATGTTACGTTTAGAATCCTACAGAAATTTTAACTTCTGCATGCTAGAAGGAGTAGGGCAGAGAGACACTGCAGTAGAGAAGGTGCTTCCATAAGGAGAGCATGGATATTAGGGAGCTGAGTAGTACCTCAGAAATGAAAAACTGACAGCCATATAAAGCACTAAGAGAAGTCTTGAGAACAGGAAGGACAGAGTCTCCCATTTAATAACCATTTTAATGTATTCAGGGGATAAAAAGAAGACCATCATCGGAAGTGGACAGTCAGCCAAGAGTGGGAGGAGAGGAAGTCTTAGAGGATGGCAGGGGCCAGGCTTTGTAGGACTGTGGAAACCATGAATAGAGTTTGGATATTACTCTAGGTACAACAGACAGTCACTGGGGTTACAGCTTAGTGTTCTTGGAAAAGATGACACTAACTGTAGTGAGAGGAATGGATAGTGTGAGAAGTGTGAAGGCACGGATATATGTTGGAGGCATAGTACCTTCCATTTGCTGTGTGGTCAGGACCAGCTGATTCTGTTGTTAACAAACAAACACCACCAACATCACAGTGACTCACAGCAGCAAAGGTTTACTTTTCACCACACATCATTTTTATTGTGGGTGGCTAAGATCTCTGCTATATGCCGTCACCATGCTCAAGTTGGGATCCAAGCTAATGATGCGTTCATTCTCCAGAAATTGTCACTTACTATTTCAGAGAATAAAAGACTAGGTAAAGTATAGTAATCTTTTATTACAGTGTCTGCTAATAAGTAGCAAATGTCACCTCTGCTCACATTTCATTTGCTAAAGCAACCATATGACCAGATCTGGTTCAGTGGGCCAGGATGTATAATTCTACCTCAGGTTAGGGAAATGGATACTGATCAATAGCAGTACTGTCTACTGCACCAAACAAGAGATGGAAGTGACTTTGATTAAGGTAATTACAGTGTGATAGAAATACATGGAAATATCCAAGATTTATATTTGGGGCTAGAGCTAATAGGAGTTGATGATAAATATGAGAGCCCAAAGAATGTGCAGGCTCAAGAATGAGGATTTTTTGGCTTGAGTTCCCATGTAGATGGTGGTGGGTCCAGTAACTGAGATGAGGAAGACATGAGGGATTCAAGATTAGGAGAAGGCAGAAAATATGAGTTAGATTCCAGCATGTCTATTAAGACATAAAACTGGAAAGATAATCTTACATCTATATCTAGATCAGTAGATAATTTTCAATTCTGATCCTCTTTAGCTCCACACTTAATATCTTACTACATATATATGTATATATACATATTGATAGTATATTATGATATGATACATATCACATCATTATATATCTGTCTATATGTATCATTGGAATTTAGGACATAGGCCATGAGACTGGATGAGCTCACTGAAGAAGACAATTCATAAAGAGAAGAAAAGAGCTCTCAGAAAAAACTCCCAAAGCATGCACAATTTACTGGTAAGGCACAGGAAGAGCGATAGAAAAGAAAGCTAAATTGTAGCCATCAGTTAAAAAAGATGAAAGACAATGTCCAGCTTTGTGACTATAGTTAACAATACTTTTCTGCATATTTGAAATTTGCTTGAGAGTAAACCTTAAAAGATTTGTCAGAAGAAAAAAATAATTGTAACTATGTATAGCAGCAGATGTTAACTAGACTTATTGTGGTGATCATTTCACAGTATATACAGATAGTCAAATTATCACATTTTATACCTGAAATTAATTTAATGTTATAGGCCAATCATATCTCAGTTTTTAAAATGGATGGAAACCAAAAGAGAAGCAAGAAGAAAACATGTCAGAAATAAAGGATAAGGCCACTAAGTAAAAATGCTGCTGTGACCCCAGAAAAGTCAGAACAGAAAATAAGATGCTGGTTTGGCAGCATAGTCGTTGTTAGCAACCATGATAAAAGCAATTTTAGTCGTTTGGAGGGAAAAGTTTGATGTGGATAATGTGGATACACTAGGCATTAGATGGCTTAAGCCCACAGGTAATATTTGAATCAATGGGATTGGATTAACTCAGTCACAAAAGTGTTTGGAGAGAGAGAGCAAATGGAGCAGAGTTTAGAAAGCTATGAAACACCGGTATTTCAGAGGAAAGAAGAGGAAGGTGAAGAGACAAACAATATGAAAATAGAAGATAGGGAAGAATTAAAAAAATTAAAATAATACACTATCTTAGAAACCAAAGAAGTAAAAAGTGCCAACAAAAATAGACTAAATGAAAGTGTCAGAAGTAAAGCTCAATCACATAATGAATGGAACTGATTATCAGTGCAATCTCAGCTAATGAGGAGTTTCAGTTATGAGGCATATGTCTACTTTGAAAGTGTGGGGGGTAGGATTAGAGCCAGCTCTCAGTACAGACAAGTGAGATGGAGTAGGTCAGCAAGGGCTAGTTTAAGACTACCCAGTGCCCGAGTTTAGTAGGGTTGAGGGTGGGACTAGCACCAGAAGCCAAAATAAGTTTAAAACACAAACAAACAAAACCATAGTCTGGGTAGTAACATTAAAGATGCGAATGTTGACTATCAGTTGCGGTGGAAGGGGGAGGGGCAGGGGCAAATGAGATTGCAGGACAAGATAAAAGGTTAGGGTAAGGTAACTGATGAGGCAGAGTATTTCTTACATACTGAAATGTCCTAATATTCTGGTCCTGCTAGGAACAGATCCCCCAAAACTGATCCCTCTCACTTTACTCCATTCCCTACCTTTCTCTGTTCATCCTATAATGCATCTTGTCCTTCCTAAGATGAGTCTTATACAGCTGGTAGCTCATTGAATTCCACCTGGACCAGAGCATAGGATTGCAGAGGATTGTAATTGCAAATAGAAAATTGAGGCTGTCTTGTAAAAGCATTGAGGAAATAAGCAAAAAGGTACTAATTTGAGGTATTAAGTGTGTGCTAGGTAGGTGGAAGGAAGACATCCTTAGCATCCTAGGAAAAATTTAAATGTAAAGGTAACAGAGAAGAAATTAAATAAAGGCTGATTAAAAGGCACAGATGGGGTGCCCAAGTGGTGCATTTGGTTAAATGTCTGACTCTTGATCTCAGCTCAGGTCTTGATCTCAGGGTCATGAGTTCAAGCCCTGCATTGGGCTCCATGCTGGGTGTGGAGCCTACTTAAGGAAAAAAAAAAAAAAAAGGCAGAGATAGAAGTTAAAAATTAAAATTAAATAAAAATTTCAATCAATTAAAATTGAGTATAAATTATAAAGGATAGACCTTGAAACATGTATGTGTGCCATTAAATACAGAAAATATATGGAGAAAGAATAGGGGAATATGAGTAGAGTAATAATGTGAATATTAATATACACCATGATATGGTGTAAGTAAATACACAATGTCTTAGGATATTTGCTTAAGTGAAAGGATGGAAAATGTAGCAGAAAACTTGAAGTCCCCTCATTGGTTGAAACCCAGTGTTATTCAGTTTCATCAAACGGTTATCTGATGGGAAATGATTAGAAATAAAAATCCATATAATAAATAACCTAGTATTTTAAGCCGTAGTCAAAATCTATTCATAAATTTCAAAGGAAGTACTTTGATAACAAGGAATTTTTTTATCATAAAACATATTTTAAAGACTAAATCTGATAGTGCATATTGTTACTACTGTCCCTCTGGGAACTTTCTTGATGCTACATTCCATATGCTAAAATCCTTGATGTCAGAATAAAACTAAATAGATACCAAAACAATATTAAATCATTCAACTAACTTGTCTTGAAATGTATGATATTGGCAATAGAGTATATTCCAAGTTCCCTTTCTCGTAGAGGTGGAAATACATACACTGTGTTACAGACTTTCTCATGTTGGCTGTCCATTATGAAAATAACTACTTTAAATGGTTAGTTTGTGAAAAGTCAAAGACCAGGGAAAGGAACCAAACAAATTAGTTTTCATGAGGATTAAATGTATGCTTGTATTTCTCTTTTGGAGTATTCTCACTGACTGAGCCACATAATATAAAAACAGTATAAGTTATTTATTTGAGGTAGTGTCCTATAGCTAGCCCAGGTTCAAAAAGATGAAGCATAACTCTGGAAGGGGGGTTGCTTCAGAATACTTTTTTCTTATCTAATTACATAAAATGTCGTGGAAGTAATGACAATCTCATGAATCACTGAAGTATATTATTTGAGCACACTAAGAACTCATTAAATAAGTTACTGTATTTTGAAACTTGGTGCACTAAATTCCATTAGAACACGGGAGTTATGTATTTTCTTACAGTAAATGACAAATCAAACCAAAATCATCATTTAATTACTTCAGTATTTTGCTTATATTAAAAAAATGGAAATTGAGGAATGTTTTCCGTAGAGTTCTGGAGGACGGGAATGAAAATGGCGGCCTCCCAGTCTCCGGCCCGGAGGAGCCGAGAGCCCGGGGCCCCACTCCTCAGTGTGCCCCCAGAGAACAGCACCCAATCACTCCCGTATCCCCAGCCTCCAGCCACGCTCTGAGCTCACCCAGCCTGCGACCCGTTCAAGAATCAAGGAACATAAAGAGGAAGAAGAAAGAAGGAGAAAACATGAAGAAAGGGATGCTAAGGAAATAAAGCGACAGAATGCATTATATGAAATAGAAATGAGAAAAAAACTAGAAAAGAAAAAAGAAGAGATAAATGAAAGCAGAAAACTGTTTTTTGAACATATGAATGACAAAAATATCATCAAAGCTGTAGAACGGCAGCAGCAAGAGGAGGAAGATGAAAAGATTAGAAAATTTATCAAAGCAAAAAAGCGTCTTACACAAATGGGGAAAGAAAAAGAAGCTGAAACACACAGGCTAATGGAAGAAAGGAGAGAAAGAATAAATAACTTTCTGAGTGAACTAATGAAAGAGAAACTTGACAATGAAGATTTGATTATTGCTAGAGATACTGCAGAAGCTGAGGCTGAATGGGAAAAAAGAGAAAAAGAAAAATATGAAAAAAACAAAGCAGAATTAAAAGCAATTGCAGAATATAGAGCTGTTGTGATGAAAAATAAAGAGAAAGAAGAAAGACAGAGGAAACTAGATGCAAAAGAACAATTGCTGGCTATCATGAAAGCAGATCAGATTTTCCAAGAGCATGAAAAGGAGAAAAAACGCAAAGCTGATAAAGAACGTCAAGAACTTCGAGATGCCCATATTCAGCAAATGGCCCAAAATAAATTTAATGCAAAACAAGGAAAACAAGCAGAATTAGAGTATTACAGACTTACTGAAGCTCTTGTGGCTGAAAAGGAGAAGGAATTTCAGGATTATGCCAGAGAAGTAATTGAACTTGAGTCTGAATCAACAAATAAGTATATCTATCCTCTTGTAAAAGCTGTACGGGAAGGACATGGAGGTGGCCGTGGACCAGTTTTCGTGGACAGAGGTGGATTAAGACCCAGTTATCAGGCAAATGATGTCACTGGAGTCCAGCTTCCTTTTTATAACTCTCAGGGATCAAAATATAGTAATTTTCAAAAGCCTAAGGGAAGGCTAGGTTTTACATGGTAGAAAAAAGTTTATTTTTGAGAAGACTAAGTTGTAGCTAATATTATGAGCTACAAACAAGTGAATTTTATGCTTGTAATTTATTAATAAAGCTGCTCTTCATTGAAGTGAAATTATGTCTAATATCCTTCACTACCAAAGTTTAACAAATCCCTTGGATAATGCATACACAAGTGTAATTTTAGCCTTTAAAAATATGTATCCAGTAGCACTAAGTAGAACTGTAATATTGTACAACCATTACCATACCTAGTTCCAGAATGTTTCATTCCTCCAAAGCAGTCACCTCCCTCTTCCCTTCTCTCCAGCCTCTGGCAACCACTTTGTCTTTATGGATTTGCCTATTTTTGGATATTTCATGTAATTATATGGAATCATACTGTGAAAAAAAAATGGAAATTGAACATGTTAAAATTTCTTTTGTTTGAAAGTAGTGCACAGGAAAAAGGAAATGGGAAATAGCAATCACATTTGTTAAATAATAATAGAATATTAACTTTTAATTTGAAATTTCTTTGTTGCCATTTAGTAGTCAATTAATATGGTATTGGGGGCTCTGCACCTAATTTCAATGTGTGGAATGGGGGTTTTATTCCCACACCAGTAAACAATGCATGCGACACTAGCCCAGTGTCCTACAATTTAACTCAATTCTGACATTATTCCTGGAGACAGTATCAGATTCCACGGGTAAAGGGGCTTAGTTCCACAAGACCACCCTTCACTTCAGACTCTGAACACAAGTCCAAGTTATAAGCTGTGCTTCTTACTCTCTATAAATCGAAGGTTCCCAAGTTCCTCTCTTTGGGTTCAATTAATTTGCTAGAGCGTCTCACTGAACTCAGGAAGCCTGTTTACTCACTAGATTATTGATTCATTGCAAAGGATATTAAAAGATATGAATGAACAACCAGATCAATAGCCTTAACAGGGTAAGATCTTTAACAAAGGGGTCTCTCTCCTCCTGGAGTTTGGGGCCCAGCATGATAGCAGAAGGAAGCATTCTGGTTCCCCAGCCAGATGTTGTCCAAACTTCCTCCTTTTGGGTTTTTATGGAACCTTCATTACATACATATGATTGATTAATCATGCATTGTTGGTGACTGATTCAATCTCTAATCCATCTCCCAGCCCTGGAAATCAGAGGGTGGGACTAAACATCTATCTATCGGCCTACTGGGGATTGGTTTCCCTGGCAACAAGCCCCCATCCTTAGGGGCTTTCCAAATGTCACCTCATTAACATAAACTCTGTTGTGGTAGAAAGGGGCTTATTATAGAAGACACCCATTTCACTCTTAGGATACTTAAGCATTTCTAGGAACTGAGAGCAAGAGACCAAATATTATAAGGAAGATGAGCCCATTGCTCTTGTTACTCAGGAAATTCCAAGGATTCGGGGTACTGTGAGCCATGAACTGTGGATGAAAAGCAAATAATGTGAGGAATATATATTTTAGTTATTTAGGTGACCAGGTATATATTTCTTATAAATCACAGTATCACAATTAGTAGTTAGTTGATTTTTTTTATGTTTCATTAAGTTTTATTATATATAAATATATTTGAGACATATATATATATGAAAGACATATTTATAACACCTTCTATTAGATTGAGAAGTTAGAAGACATTTCTGCAAAAGCTTAACTATGTCCAAGTGTTTATTCAGAATGTGTTAAATGCTTCATGCATACGACTTGTATGGTTTTGGTATTGCCTGAAGTTTGACTTCATCTGATAAAAATAGGATAAAGGAAACAGGTCGGGGATATGGAAGTTTCTATGATTCCTGCCCCTTTCTTTCAGCTGTCGTGCTATAGCTAATGTGGACCCTTAGCCATCATTACTTTTACATATCCATAGTTCCGAAATAAAGAAGTATAAAACATGGCACTAGTAATTAAGCGAAGCTTGCAGTATTATTTTGGTGAGACCGCAACTTTGGCAGATGGGTTCAATCTTTCAAAATGAATTGATTTCCATATAACACAATACTACTGTCATCTTATTTTCCAATGTGGTGTCCAGTGTTTCAACTGCTGCTATTTCAGTGAAAAATGAGTATATTATCTCCACAAGAATTTTCATTTTCAAGGCAAGCAAACCTCACCTAGCTAAAACCAATCCCTTTATTTACCAGAAACCACCAAGGAATAAAAGTAAAAGAGGATAGAAGGGATGATTTGATATTTTGACATCCTACTTTACTCAAGATCTAAGATGACTAAAGATCTGACAGGAAATAAAACAGTTTTGAAAAGTTGGATAAGGTGACAAAATTGAATCAGATGATAACATTTATAGAAAGTAGCACTTTCTGTGAATGACCATTTATCAGAATGGATTGACTAAGGTTAGTGAGCATGTTCAGAATATAAAACAATGAAAAAGTAGCAAATGTACAGAAAAACATTCTCATGAAAAAATTTTGGGGTAAATTTTTGAAAATATTTTTCAGTACACTATTTCTTTTAGCATTTTGGGAAAGGACTGCATCAGGAACAGACATCAATATTGTCACTACTTTAACAGTGATTGAATTATTCCTCTTACTTGCCACAATCTGCAAATTTTAGAAAATACAGAAGTGCTCCCTTATCCATGGTTGTCTCTCCACAGTTGCCATTACCAGAAGTCAGGTGTGGTCCAGAAGCAGATGCTCCTCCCTCTGATATATCATCAGAAGGTCAATAGCAGCCTAACACTACCTCACGATGCCTTTGTCACTCTTCTCACTTCATGTCACCAGGTAAGCATTTTATCATCTCACATCATCACAGGAAGCAGGGCCAGTACAATAAGCTATTTTGAGAGAAAGCCCACATTTTCATAACTTTCAATACAGTATAGTTATTATTCTATTTTATTATTGTTTATTGTTATTGTTGTTCTTACTGTAATGTATAAACTAAATTTTATCATAGGTGTTATGTATAGGAAAAAACATAGTACATGTTCAGTTTGGTACTATCTGCTGCTTCGGGCATCCACTGGGGATCCTGGAACATATTCTCTACAGTTAAGGGATGACCACTGTATGTTTCATTTTGCATTTTACCTTGCAACTGGAAAAAAATATAACCATCTCTTCCAAGTTTATAAAACTTACGTCTTTAATTAGTAAGTTCTGGTTATATGTATGCTGTGTGTCTAACATCTCTGTCAACCCCCACAAATAGTAAATCCTTAGTTAACTAGAACATTTATATTTCCTAATAAAAGAACTCCCACAAAAAAACATTTAAAATTTTCTTTAGCAAATGAGATTTCTGTGTTGCTAAAGGATGATATCTCTAAATACCAACTTCTACAGTTCTAAGAATGTAAGTACGTCAGTTGATTTGATTAATTAGAACTTAAAGTGACTGATCCCATTGTCTTACATACTTCTTTCTTTCTTATAGTAAAGTCAAGAAAAAGAATGCAGTAAAATGTGCTAATCCCTACCCAAACCAAATTAAGAAAATCAGAGCAGTTCTTCAAGAAACTTGTAATTTAGACAGATTAAAAAAAGAAGGAAAAACATGGACAGTTTTAATATAGAAAAACTACCTAAAAATATATAGAAAAACTGCCTATTTTCTATAGAAATATAAAATTACATAAAAGCAGAAATGGTTTCGCAGGAAAATGTATAGTAGTTGACAGTTACTCTTGGCTCTCTGGAACCCACTTTATTTTTCTTTATATGCTTTTCATCCTTCTCTTTTTTAATCAATAGAAATTGCATTATTCATATTTTATTCTAAAGCTGCTTTCAGTTGACTGTGATATTATAACAGAAAGTAAGACTCCTGAGTGTGTTGGCATTAATAAAAATGCCTCAAAAATATTAAAGAGCTTCCAGCATAAAACAACAATACTGATGGAATGAAGAATATGATAGAAATTCAGAAACAGGGAATCCTGCCTCTGATCTCTTCAAATCACACTTAAATTATATCTGCTGTTAGGACAGATTCTAGTAGGAAATGATCTTTAGCAAGGTAGAAAATGATGTGATGTAGTTGTTAAATGCAATGAGAATTTAGAAAATAAATAAATCATATATTTGCAATGTATAGGAAAAACTTCATAAGTACTTGGAATATAAAGGACATCCAGTTGTGTCTTTACCTCAGAAAATCAAAATGATGCTACCTTTGGCTTCTTGTCCCTGAGATAGGAATAGCTAGCTCTGTCCTCAGTCTACTGTGCTAGAGAGTTTGATCTGAGGAAAAGGCCACACATACTTCCTTTTCTGAGCTTTTTAAGAAGCTGTGTGAGATCTTCTATGGCCTGCAGAAGGATCTTGAAGAAATGTTCTGAGTGGCTATGAAAGACTACAGAGATTAAAGAGAACAGTATCAGAAACTTTAACAAAAGGGAAGAGAAATTATGACAAAAAAGGACATTTTCCAATCATTACATGAATGACAAGTGTCAAACCCATTAGAGGGATCTCATTGTGCAAATGGCCTCCACATCCTTGCTATCAGTGGCAGAAGCTAAAACCAATACAAAATAGAAAACAGAATAAGCATATAAATGGGCTTTGGTCTCAAAGGCTCTGTCAGCCTGAGTGGGTCTCCCAGATAATTTTGTGGTCTAATCAGAAAGACATTGAAAAAGACTAGAATCAGGGTTTATAAAAGGCATGGCATAACTTCCACTCTCACCTTCTGAAGCTGGTCACTTTGGGGGTCTTATTTATTATGGATTTTTTTTTCCCCCTCTGGCATTGAGCTTTATGTCGTTGGGTAAAGTCAAATCTCCACATATCATCCCTGTCTTAGCCAGGATGGTGCTAAGGAATTAAGGCAAAAAGAATCTGGGTTCACAACCAGGAGGCTCATTATAGAGCAGGAGGCATGGGACAATGGACAAGTAATAGGAATTCTTTACATATAAAGCAGTGCCCAACAAGGTACCAAAGACTGTGTTCCTGCATTTCACCAAGAAGAAGGAGAAGAAGAGGGGTCAAAAGGACGTGGGGTGAAAGAAGAAGGAGGAGGAGGTGAGAAATGAGCCGACAGAGGAAAGAAAGTTACAAGCATGAGCAAAGCACAGAGGTTGGGCACTGTATGCATGATTTCCATAACTAAGAACAGCAACTCCAACTGGGGGAGCTGGGCAAAGGCTTTCATCTCCATGCAGTTAATAAAGCTATTCATTAACATTTCCTGAGTAGAAAGTCGTATGAAAAGTGCATGGAAAAGTCATAGATAATAGCTTCTCCGTGTGAATTGGGAATTTGGAGGTCAACACGTTTAACCTGTTAGATCCTACGTACCTATCAGAGATTAATCTTACAGCTTAGTTATTGGAATGAAGGAAAACCTGTGAGTTATTAATTTTTAATGATTAATTCAACAAAATGATTTAGTCAAACAAAAGAAGACTCCTCCCTTGTGAAAGCCTCAAGTCTCATGAATTAGAAATACCATGGTAAAATGAGAAATATTTGATCGAGTTCTGTGTCTGTCTCAATAATGAAGACCTCATTCACTATTCATGAGGTTGATTTTTTTATGAATTATCTTCATATAAAATTCAGATATCACAACTCCAACCTAAATGATCACTCAGGGAAACCCAAACTCAACATAACATATGAATTAACTGTGCTTTGGAAAGTATTGCTCTACTAGGCTGGAGATGTGCTTCTGCAATGCAGATTAATTAAAGGAGAATACTGAAGATGAACAAATCATGTGGCAGTGACACAAAAGGGAAGTAGCAGACTTAATTCTCAATATTATTTAGAATACCATGGGAATAGATTTTAAGTTCTGCTCTCAGAATTTAAACTTTAGAAGAAAACATCATTTTGAAATTAACACCACCAAATTTCAGTTAATACTTAGCTGTAAGTAGTTATATTGGGCGGAATTTTCTAAAGGATACTTAATACATCCATTTGCCAGCTTTTTACTGTCACTAAGGGATTGGCAGAACACACAAAGTCAGGTGGTGTACTTCAGCATTGTTTAATTAGCCCTAACTTGCCACACACCATTCCAAGTGCACCCTATCCAAATACCACGCATTCAAGTGCACACACCACACTCAACGACATCCACATTCTATGTGCACTGGATTGCTTTACTGATCGTACTCTGGTATGAGGACATGGGGGATTACATTAAGGGTTACAGTGAATCTTGGTGCTGGAATTATGCAAAAGCCACTGAAATTGAACTGTGTCTTACAGTTATGAAAATTCTTGGAAGAAACTTCTTTATGACCTAGTTTCATGAAAATTTGTGCCTTTTCCAATTAACGAATTTGCTTTCTGTTTTGGACACTGTGATTTATATCGCCGATCACCTTTCTCTCTCACTGTTGACTAGGAGTAAGCTTTAGGTTTATTAGGGTTCTGCTCTTAGCAAATATAAAGTTTTCATGGTGTGCATCAATTCTAGTTCCATGTAGGGTCTCAGCCCATGTCTGTTCCTGGCCTAACCCTTTTTATCTATTTCCAGTGTTTGGCATCTTGCATCATTTTATCTACATTAAACACTCTTGTAACTCCACATAAAACATAAAACATAAAAATGTTTATCAAAAACATTTTTTAACACTAAAATGAGAGGTGAAAAGATGTAACTTTTTTAAAAGAAAATGTTTGTTTTTGAGCAACCAATTATTTGAAGGTAGAGGTTGGGAATAATACTTAAAACGATATCAGCTTATCTGTACATAACACTATCAGTAGGAAAGCAAAATATAAATAAAATCAATTGAGAGCTTTCCATTTCTACATAAAGAAACTATTACATAGTTTCAGTCAACAAAGCACTTTTGAAATCTGATTTTTACTCTATATAGTTTAACTAGATGTATACCTATAGACTCAGTTAATATAAAGCTGTACCTACTTTTAATAGCTTAGATTACGATTTAGTAAAAGTTCAAATCTTTTCTTCTACCCAACACTGTGATCAAATCCGTAAGAGGCTGCAGTTCTCTTTTCTTAGTTTTGAGTACACACAAAGACAGAGTATACATTTCATCTGTAAATGGCTTGAGTTTAAAAAGTATTAAGTTATACAAGATACTGCTATATTAAAGTTTGATGCTATTATAATTATGTGAATAGAGTGATTTTTAAAATGATACTAGAGAAAACTTACATTGAATCTAGCCCTTCTCTGATTATATTGATCATACTAATTTTCTAGTTTTGTCAGAGCTATCTTAATACATTTCCTAAAAGGAGTTTTAAAACATCTGTTTAACAGTATAATTTAAAAATATATTTTAAGAAAAAAGTATGAGAATAATGAGGTATCACATTGTATCTATGATTAATCAATGTGATTTTGAAGATAAAAGGGGAAAATGTACTTTATAGTGATAATCCATCAACTAGCCCTCTGAGTCAGATAGTGTAGTAAATTTTCATTTGGTAACATATCACCTCTCAACTATCATTACACACCATTTATACATTTTATTGAACTAAAAGATATATTTAGATCTTGTCTATTTCATATAATGAAAGTACTTACCGTATATCTCTTGGACTTTAAACATAGCTTGACCCATGTGAAAAGGCCAAAAAGAAACATCTTTCTATTTCACATAAGTGAACTGTAGCAGTAATTTCATGCATTTTTTCCAAGGAGAAATGGAAGATATTTAGGAGCTTATTAATTGTTCCCTTGCTAAGCTCATTAGTCCCACCTGACATACAGAAATTTATAATCAGTAGCTTTGCTAATACTTCGCAAGAAACTTCTTGTAGATATGACCTTGCTGAGGTTACTTTACTCACTGCATTCCCCACCCTTGATAAGAGTTAAATGGTGGTATGACCCTATGAGATGATGTCTTCAAGACAAATTGTTTCTAAAATAATCATTGTTATTATTATATGACAGCTATGCCTTTCTAAAATTGCTTTTTCGAACTTTAAATACCCAGATTTAGAATCTGCCCAGCAGTTGCTGCTAATCAAGATTACAAAAAGTGAAAACAGCAGACTTGTGCTCTAAGACCAAGGTTGAAATAGTTTGCATTTACTGCAAATCCGCCAGCACTATAATCTGTGCATTTCAGGTTCCCTTTTTTCGTTTTTCTGGAATTTCGCTTGCTCTTTAAAAGTACCAGGTTTTTTTTTTCCACTTGTTAAAATGTCTATCAGTAATTATTTGATCAGTGAGTAAAATTGCAGTGAAAAAT
The DNA here is from genome assembly GCF_922984935.1 of Meles meles. Lineage (NCBI taxonomy): Eukaryota > Metazoa > Chordata > Mammalia > Carnivora > Mustelidae > Meles > Meles meles. Next base: position 25,762,683 of record NC_060075.1, on the reverse strand, counting down.
ATACTCAAAAGTTTAGAGTTGACTTAATATGAAAATTATAATAACAAATCTAGATGTGTTAAGATTCCATAGTGAAGTAGTATTATAAGCACTTAATCTCAGATTATTATGACAAGCAAGAAGAAATAAAATGCATCTGTAAAAATAGTGTAAAGCAGTCAAACAAAAAGAGAAACATAATTCAAGCAATAGATCTTAAAAATCAATGAAATAAGAAAAAAAGAAGTTGAGTTCTGGAATGTAGCAGCTTACCACAGGTCCTTAAATTGCCCCAATTTGCCAAAGTCATGGTGGTAAGGTGAACAAATTCTTAGAATTCCAGTACAACTGTATTAGTTTCATGTGTCTGCTGGGAAAAAACACCCAAACTTGGTGGCTTAAAACAACAGAAATTCATTATTTCACAGTTCTGGAGGTTAGAAGTCTGAATCCGGTATCACCAGGCTGAAGTCAAGACGTCAGCCGAGCCAGGAACCCTTTGGAAGCTCTAGGAGAATCCATTCCTTGCTTTTTCCAGCTTCTGGTGTCTGTTGGCATTCCCTGGCTAATGGCTACATCCCTTCATTTCTGCTCTGTCTCCACATGTCTTCACATCTTCTGTTCTTACATCTATGTGAACTCTTTGCTTTTCTCTTATAAAGGATACCTGTGAGGGCACAGACTGATAATCAGGGTAGTCTCCCTATCACAAAAGCCTTAATTTAATCACATTTGCAAGCATCCTTTTCCCAAGTAAGGTAACATTTACATGTTCCAGCGCTTAGGACCTCTTATCTTCAAGAGGCCATTTTTCAGCCTACCATGACTATGAAATTTGAAAAGAAGCATGATCATGTTTTTTTGTTTTGTTTTGTTTTGTTTTTTTAGAAGAAGAATAAGAAATTACTGCTAGGGTGAAACTGCTGAAATGTTGAAAGGTCTTAAAATGTTGAAGGTATTAAAAAAGTGAACTTCAGTGACTACGCATTGGATTAAGCAAATGTCCCACAGAATAAAGGCCTCAGTGTTACTATACCTGTTTGCTGGATGGAGTAAATTCTGGTATATGAGGCATTTGACAAGTTCCTTAGAAGAGAGAACAGGGTCTGGGCTTTTTATAAGCAATTACACTCCAACATTTTAAGCTCTTTCCTCCTCTGGCCCTGCCTCCTGTGCCACCGTTCCCTCAAGCTACAGAAGGATGTGAAGGACACAGATTTTCAGCACTCAATCTAAGAAGAGAAAACAAATAGTTCTAAATACAATTAAAAGAGATTCAAGATTCACTTATGTTTTATCAGATTTAATAAACTGGCCCAAATACTGATAAGTTAAAATAAAATACCACTGGGAATGTTGTAATAAAGGGAAGGAGGTAGGGAGGGAGGGAGAAGAGAGTGAAAACAACAAAGCGTACCTGCTAGTGGGAGAAGATGTTATTGGAAGTTGAAGCTTCACAGATTGGGCCAAAAAATTAAATCCAGCTGCTATTTACAAGCTACTGATCTAAAAGCATCCAAATAAAATGACACAATAATAGACCTAAATAAATAGGCCAATACATATTAAGTATACAATAGCCAGCAATTCATTTATACTTCAACAATAAATAATTAGAAAATATAATGGAAATAAACTATTCTTGTTAGCAATAACAATATAAAATGACTAGGAATAAGTTTAATAACAATTGTATAAGGGATATCTATAAAGTATACATAAAATAATATTAACATATACTGAAAGCATTTACAGTAGCTAATAAAATGCTAAACATTGCTTTTGACTAAAAATGGTATGATGAGAAAAGACATTTTTTCACATCTACACTTTCCATCAGAGAAATTCTGGTTTGTTTGAAAAGATCAGTAACCCTCCAGCCAGGATACTGACGAATTAATACAATATTATAGATAAACCCAAGGAAATGAGCTAAGAAAGAAAACTACATAAATGGGAGTGTAGGATAGTTGTTATTTATCTAAGACTAAAATATATTTTGTGACCAAGTTGTAAAATATTGTTTTAATTCTGAGAAAGACAGTTTAGTTTATAAATCATTAGTTGAGTTTAGTCCAATTAACTTTTGTTTTGGTAAGTTTGCAACCTGATAGTCAAGAAACTGTTATAAATTATCTGAATATTCTGTAAGGCATTGGGAAGGTTTATTTTTGTTTGTTTGTTGTTTTAAAGATTTACTTATTTATTTGAGAGAGAGAGGAGAAAGCATGCGAGCGGTGGGGAGGAGCAGAGGGAAAGGGAGAGAGAGAGAATCCTCAAGAAGACTGCTTTCTGATCATGGTGTTCACTGTGGGGCTTCGATCCCAGGACCCTGAGACCATGACCTGAGCCAAAATCAAATCAGGTGCTTAACCAACTGAGCCACAACTACCATGAAAGGTTTATTTTTGTATCTTTTTTTTTTTCTATTGTAAATTTATTTATTTTTTTTTCAGCATAACAGTATTCATTGTTTTTGCACAACACCCAGTGCTCCATGCAATACGTGCCCTCCCTATTACCCACCACCTAGTTCCCCCAACCTCCCACCCTGGCCCCTTCAAAACCCTCAGGTTGTTTTTCAGAGTCCATAGTCTCTTATGGTTCACCTCCCCTTCCAATTTTTTTTTTATATAAACATATAATGTATTTTTATCCCCAGGGGTACAGGTCTGTGAATCACCATGTTTACACACTTCACAGCACTCACGATAGCACATACCCTCCCCAATGTCCATAACCCCCTCCCCCTCTCCCAACCCCACCTCCCCCCAGCAATCCCCAGTTTGTTTTGTGAGATTAAGAGTCATTTATGGTTTGTCTCCCTCCCAATCCCATCTTGTTTCATTTATTCTTCTCCTATCCCCCTAACCCCCCATGTTGCATCTCCAAGTCCTCATATCAGGAAGATCATATGATAATTGTCTTGTTCCGATTGACTTATTTCACTAAGCATGATACCCTCTGGTTCCATCCACATCGTCGCAAATGGCAAGATTTCATTTCTTTTGATGGCTGCATAGTATTCCATTGTGTATATATACCACTTCTTCTTTATCCATTCATCTGTTGATGGACATCAAGGTTCTTTCCATAGTTTGGCTATTGTAGACATTGCTGCTATAAACATTCGGGTACACATGCCCCTTTGGACCACTGCGTTTGTATCTTTAGGGTAAATACCCAGTAGTGCAATTGCTGGGTCATAGGGTAGTTCTATTTTCAACTTTTTGAGGAACCTCCATGCTGTTTTCCAGAGTGGTTGCACCAGCTTGCATTCCCACCAACAGTGTAGGAGGGTTCCCCTTTCTCCACATCCTCGACAGCATCTGTCATTTCCTGACTTGTTCATTTTAGCCATTCTGACTGGTGTGAGGTGATATCTCATTGTGGTTTTGATTTGTATTTCCCTGATGCCGAGTGACGTGGAGCACTTTTTCATGTGTCTGTTGGCCATCTGGATGTCTTCTTTGCAGAAATGTCTGTTCATGTCCTCTGCCCATTTCTTGATTGGATTGTTTGCTCTTTGGGTGTTGAGTTTGCTAAGTTCCTTATAAATTTTGGATACTAGCCCTTTATCTGATGTGTCGTTTGTAAATATCTGCTCCCATTCTGTCAGTTGTCTTTTGGTTTTGTTAACTGTTTCCTTTGCTGTGCAAAAGCTTTTGATCTTGATGAAATCCCAATAGTTCATTTTTGCCCTTGCTTCCCTTGCCTTTGCCGATGTTCCTAGGAAGATGTTGCTGTGGCTGAGGTCGAAGAGGTTGCTGCCTGCATTCTCCTCAAGGATTTTGATGGATTCCTTTCTCACATTGAGGTCCTTCATCCATTTTGAGCCTATTTTCATTTGTGGTGTAAGGAAGTGGTCCAATTTCATTCTTCTGCATGTGGCTGTCCAATTTTCCCAGCACCATTTATTGAAGACGCTGTCTTTTTTCCATTGGACATTCCTTCCTGCTTTGTTGAAGATTAGTTGACCATAGAGTTGAGGGCCTATTTCTGGGCTCTCTATTCTGTTCCACTGATCTATGTGTCTGTTTTTGTGCCAGTACCATGCTGTCTTGATGATGACAGCTTTGTAATAGAGCTTGAAGTCCGGAATTGTGATGCCACCCACTTTGGCTTTCTTTTTCAATATTCCTTTGGCTATTCGAGGTCTTTTCTGGTTCCATATAAATTTGAGGATTATTTGTTCCATTTCTTTGAAAAAAATGGATGGTATTTTGATAGGGATTGCATTAAATGTGTAGATTGCTTTAGGTAGCATAGACATTTTCACAATATTTATTCTTCCAATCCAGGAGCATGGAACATTTTTCCATTTCTTTGTGTCTTCCTCAATTTCTTTCATGAGTACTTTATAGTTTTCTGCGTATAGATTCTTAGCCTCTTTGGTTAGGTTTATTCCTAGGTATCTTATAGTTTGGGGTGCAATTGTAAATGGGATTGACTCCTTAATTTCTCTTTCTTCTGTCTTGTTGTTGGTGTACAGAAATGCAACTGATTTCTGTGCATTGATTTCATATCCTGACACTTTACTGAATTCCTGTACAAGTTCTAGCAGTTTTGGAGTGGAGTCTTTTGGGTTTTCCACATATAGCATCATATCATCTGCGAAGAGTGATAGTTTGACTTCTTCTTTGCTGATTTGGATGCCTTTAATTTCTTTTTGTTGTCTGATTGCTGAGGCTAGGACTTCTAGTACTATGTTGAATAGCAGTGGTGATAATGGACATCCCTGCTGTATTCCTGACCTTAGTGGAAAAGCTTTCAGTTTTTCTCCATTGAGAATGATATTTGCGGTGGGTTTTTCATAGATGGCTTTGATAATATTGAGGTATGTGCCCTCTATCCCTACACTTTGAAGAGTTTTGATCAGGAAGGGATGCTGTACTTTGTCAAGTGCTTTTTCAGCATCTATGGAGAGTATCATATGGTTCTTGTTCTTTCTTTTATTAATGTGTTCTATCACATTGATTGATTTGCGGATGTTGAACCAACCCTGCAGCCCTGGAATAAATCCCACCTGATCGTGGTGAATAATCCTTTTAATGTACTGTTGAATCCTATTGGCTAGTATTTTGGCGAGAAATTTTGCATCTGTGTTCATCAAGGATATTGGTCTGTAGTTCTCTTTTTTGGTGGGATCCTTGTCTGGTTTTGGGATCAAGGTGATGCTGGCCTCATAAAATGACTTTGGAAGTTTTTCTTACATTTCTATTTTTTGGAACAGTTTCAGGAGAATAGGAATTAGTTCTTCTTTAAATGTTTGGTAGCATTCCCCTGGGAAGCCATCTGGCCCTGGGCTTTTGTTTGTTTGGAGATTTTTGATGACTGTTTCAATCTCCTTACTGGTTATGGGCCTGTTCAGGTTTTCTATTTCTTCCTGGTTCAGTTGTGGTAGTTTATATGTCTCTAGGAATGCATTCATTTCTTCCAGATTGTCAAATTTGTTGGCGTAGAGTTGCTCATAGTATGTTCTTATAATTGTCTGTATTTCTTTGGTGTTAGTTATGATCTCTCCTCTTTCATTCATGATTTTATTTATTTGGGTCCTTTCTCTATTCCTTTTGATGAGTCTGGCCAGGGTTTATCAATCTGATTGATTCTTTCAAAGAACCAGCTCCTAGTTTCATTGATTTGTTCTATTGTTTTTTTGATTTCTATTTCATTGATTTCTGCTCTGATCTTTATGATTTCTCTTCTCCTGCTGGGTTTAGGGTTTCTTTCTTGTTCTTTCTCCAGCTCCTTTAGGTGTAGGGTTAGGTTTTGTATTTGTGACCTTTCTTGTTTCTTGAGAAAGGCTTGTACCGCTTTTCCTCTCAGGACTGCCTTTGCTGTGTCCCACAGATTTTGAACCATTGTGTTTTCATTATCATTTGTTTGCATGAATTTTTTTCAATTGTTCTTTGATTTCCTGGTTGACCCATTCATTCTTTAGAAGGATGCTGTTTAGTCTCCATGTATTTGGGTTCTTTCCAGCTTTCCTCTTCTGATTGAGTTCTAGCTTCAGAACATTGTGGTCTGAAAATATGCAGGGAATGATCCTAATCTTTTGATATCGGTTGAGACCTGATTTGTGACCCAGGATGTGCTCTATTCTGGAGAAGGTTCCATGTGCACTAGAGAAGAATGTGTATTCTGTTGCTTTGGGATAAAATGTTCTGAATATATCTGTGATGTCCATCTGGTCCAGTGTGTCATTTAAGGCCTTTATTTCCTTGTTGATCTTTTCTTGGATGATCTGTCCATTTCAGTGAAGGGAGTGTTAAAGTCCCCTACTATTATTGTATTATTATTGATGTGTTTCTTTGATTTTGTTATTAATTGGTTGATATAGTTGGCTGCTCCCACGTTAGGGGCATAGATATTTAAAATTGTTAGATCTTCTTGTTGGACAGACCCTTTGAGTAGGCTATAGTGTCCTTCCTCATCTCTTATTATAGTCTTTGGCTTAAAATCTAATTGATCTGATATAAGGATTGCCACCCCAGCTTTCTTCTGATGCCCATTAGCATGGTAAATTGTTTCCCATCCCCTCACTTTAAATCTGGAGGTGTCTTCACGTCTAAAATGAGTTTCTTGTAGGCAATATACTGATGGGTTTTGTTTTTTTATCCATTCTGATACCCTGTGTCTTTTGATTGGGGCATTTAGCCCATTAAAATTCAGGGTAACTATTGAGAGATATGAATTTAGTGCCATTATTAGGCTGTAAGGTGACTGTTACGGTATATTGCCTCTGTACCTTTCTGATCTACTACTTTTAGGCTCTCTCTTTGCTTAGAGGACCCCTTTCAATATTTCCTGTAGAGCTGGTTTGGTGTTTGCAAATTCTTTCAGTTTTTGTTTGTCCTGGAAGCTTTTTATCTCTCCTTTTATTTTCAATGATAGCCTAGCTGGATAGAGTATTCTTGGCTACATGTTTTTCTCGTTTAGTGCTCTGAATATATCATGCCAGCTCTTTCTGGCCTTCCAGGTCTCTGTGGATAAGTCTGCTGCCAATCTAATATTTTTACCATTGTATGTTACAGACTTCTTTTCCCGGGCTGCTTTCAGGATTTTCTCTTTGTCACTAAGACTTGTAAATTTTACTATTAGGTGATGGGGTGTGGACCTATTCTTGTTGACTTTGAGGGGGGTTCTTTGCATCTCCTGGATTTTGATGCTTGTTCCCTTTGCCATATTAGGGAAATTCTCTCCAATAATTCTCTCCAATAGACCTTCTGCTCCCCTCTCTCTTTCTTCTTCTTCTGGAATCCCAATTATTCTAACGTTGTTTCATCTTATGGTGTCACTTATCTCTCGAATTCTCCCCTCATGGTCCAGTAGCTGTTTGTCCTCTTTTGCTCGGCTTCTTTATTCTCTGTCATTTGGTCTTCTATATCACTAATTCCTTCTTCTGCCTCATTGATCCTAGCAGTGAGAGCCTCCATTTTTTATTGCACCTCATTAATAGCTTTTTTGATTTCAACTTGGTTAGATTTTAGTTCTTTAATTTCTCCAGAAAGGGCTTTTATATCTCCAGAGAGGGTTTCTCTAATATCTTCCATGCCTTTTTCGAGCCCAGCTAGAACGTTCAGAATCGTCATTCTGAACTCTAGCTGACATATTACCAATGTCTGTGTTGATTAGGTCCCTAGCCTTCGGTACTGCCTCTTGTTCTTTTGTTAGTGGTGATTTTTTCCGCCTTGTCATTTTGTCCAGATAAGAGGATATGATGGATCAAATAAAATACTAAAAGGGTGGCAAAGACCCAGAAATATGCGCTGTAACCAAATCAGAAGAGACCATAAATTGTGGGGGGGGGAGAAAGGGGATAAAAAGAGGTTCAGAAAAAAAAAGAAAAAGATTTAAAAAATAAAGCAAATAAAGAAAAAATATTAAAAAGAAAGAAAAAATATATATATTTAGATAAACTAGTCAAAAAACGTTAAAAAAGAAAAGGGTAAAAGTTTTAAAAAATTTAGCAGAAGAAGAAAAAAGAAAGAAAAAAAATTGAAAAGGGAAAAAAAAAATTGAATTAACCGTAAGACTAAAGAATCATGGGGAGAAAGCCATGAGTTCCGTGCTTTGCTTTCTCCTCCTCTGGAATTCCGCTGCTGTCTTAGGAATTGAACCTGCTTTCCTTGATAGATGAACTTTGTTCTGGCTGGATATTTTGTTGATCTTCTGGGGGAGGGGCCTGTTGTAGTGACTCTCAAGTGTCTTTGCCCGAGGCGGAATTGCACCGCCCTTACCGGGGGCCGGACTAAGTAATGGCTCGGGTTCGCTTTTGGGAGCTTCTGTTCCCTGAATGCTTTCCATAGAGTTCTGGAGGACGGGAATGAAAATCGTGGCCTCCCAGTCTCCAGCCCGGAGGAGCCAAGAGCCCGGGGCCCCACTCCTCAGTGCGCCCCCAGAGGACAGCACCCAATCACTCCCATATCCCCAGCCTCTAGCTCTGCTCCGAGCTCACCCAGCCTGCAACCAGTTCAAGGTAACCCCGAGCTGAGAGTTCATTCCTCGGCTCTGTCTCTGTAGCCGGCTTCCTCTGTTCTAATACCTGCAAGCTCTGCGACACTCTGACACCCCCGATCCTTCTGTGACCCTGCGGGACCTGGGGCCACGCTGACACCGCATGGGCTTCACCCCAGTTTAGCCTCTGGAGCAATGTCCCTCAGTGGAACAGACTTTTAAAAGTCCTGATTTTGTGCTCCGTTGCTCTGCTGCTTGCCGGGAGCCGGCCCCTCCCCCATGGTCTATCCTCCCATCGTTTTAGATTCACTTCTCTGCCAGTCCTACCTTTCAGAAAGTGGTTGATTTTCTGTGTCTAGAATTGCTGTTCTTCTTCTCTTCGATCTCCCATTGGATTTGTAGGTGTTTGCAATGTTTAGATAAGCTATTGAGCTGATCTCCTGCTACCTGATGTAGTCTCAGCCTGCTACTTCTCCGCCATCTTGACTCCTCCTGGTTTATTTTTGTATCTTAATGAACACAGTGGAGAACTGTTAAGCAGTCTGGCATGTGAATTTGTAGATTCATATATTTTGATAACCATAACAGAAAGAAATTTGATTATTTGGTGTTAAGCCGGAGTAAACTCTCTTAGGGCAGAGTGAAGTATATTCTTTTCATTTTTTTTTGTTCAGAATTTTAATATTTTACTCAAATAAATATGTAGGAGGCTTTTTATAAATATATATCAGAAATACCATCTCATAATCTTTATCAAACATAATCTTTGATCAAATATAATCTTTGATCCAGTAATTATTTTGAAATTAAAATATGAAGTGAAGTATATTTATTCTTGTATTTAAGCCAACATTTGGTATGAGGGGAAACTTAGCTAAGCTAGGATTGCCCATATAGTCAGCTTTAACCATAAGTTTTGGTGTAGGGGATTCTTCAATCTTTCTTAGATGTGTGTTTATTTACATTAATCATTTAGAGTTATATATATCATAGAATTCCTGTGTGTACCATAATAGGTACAGCTATAAGAAAGAGAGGGCATGAAATTATAGAGAAGAAGGATTTTATTTTATTTTTTAATTTTTAGATTTTTTATTGGCATAATGGATGTATAACATTGTATATGTTTAAGATGTGCATGTTAATTTGCTACATTTATATATTGTAATAAGATTGCCTTTGTAGCAATAATTATCTATCACATTACATAATCCTCTTAGAAGAAAGATTTTAGATGGGAGACAGGAAGTCACCACCAACAAGCTTCACCAATACCATTGTTTGCCTTCTTATGGTAATTTGAATACCATTATTTAAAAAACATTACCTAAGATTTCATTCATTTGGACTGGGCAGTTGCTAGACTCAAACAATATTTGCAAATACTTGTATCTCACTAACATTTATAATACATATGTTCATAACAATAATTTTAATGTAACATTTGCAATATAGAATTCATTAACATTTGTAACTCAAATATCTGACAAAAAACTTATGTCTAGAATGTATTAAGAGCTATTCCATTTCAATAAAAAGCAACAAACTAAGCAAAAAATGAGCCTACTATTTGAAAAGACACTAAACAAAAGAACACATAGAATAGGATATAAGCATATCAGTTTATGTTCAACATCATTAATAATAAAGTAATTGCATTAAAACCTCAATGAAAGAGAAAAGTCAAACTCTTTACAAAGATTGAGTTTTAAAAAAATTAACAATACCACGTGTTGATGAAGGTGAGGAGCAAGTCGAAATTTCACACATTTCTATTAAAAATGTAAAGTGATACAACTATTTTGCAAGTTTGATAATTCTTTAACTGGCTAAGTATATACTAACCATATGACCCAATCATTCTATGCCTAGATTTTTAACCAAGAGATGTTAAAACCTCTGAACATACAATCCTGCATGGGACTGTCCATAACACATATATTCATTATAGCCCAAAACCAGAAACAACCATGATGAACTGCACCAATTTAATGGATAATCATACAGTGAGTTTTATATAGCAGCATATTCCTCAGCAATAAAAATAACAAACTGCTGGTATACATAACAACATGGAATAATATCAAAAACGTTATGCTGAGCAAAGTAAGCCAGATACGAAAGAGTATGTACTGTATTCTTTCATTTATGTAAAACTAGAGAAGAAAAACTTAAAAGTGTCAGAAGTCAGATCAGTAGCTGCTCAGGTCGAGGACTCAGAGTGTTGCCTGAAAGAGGGAGGACACAAATCAACATTTTGTGGGGATGAAAATATTATATATCTCTCTTGTGGCTGTAGTTCTATGTGGTATGTATTTGTCAAAAGTCATTGAAATACACCTAAAATGTATTTTATTGTATGCAAAATATACACGAATAAGGGCGCCTGGGTGGCTCAGTGGGTTAAAGCCTCTGCCTTTGGCTCAGGTCATGATCCCAGGGTCCTGGGATCGAGCCCCGCATGGGGCTCTCTGCTCGTCAGGGAGCCTGCTTCCTCCTCCCTCTCTGCCTGCCTCTCTGACTACTTGTGATTTCTCTCTGTCAAATAAATAAAATATTTAAATATATATGTATATATATATACACGAATAAAGTTGATTGATATAAAATACCTTTTATAATGGCATCAAAAACATAATATACTTAGGGATAAATTTAACACGAGATTTACAAGACGTCTGTGCTGAACACTTGAAAACATTGCTGAAGTATAAGAAGAGCAAAGTAAGTGAGAAAAATATCATGCTAATTTTTTAGAAGATTCAATATTGTTAAAATTTAGGGTGTTTTTTTCAAACTGATGTATAGATTCAGTGTAATCCAAAACAAAGACTAACGTGATTTTTTTGGTAGAAATTGACAAGCTGGTGTTAAAATTCAAATGGGAATGTAAAAAACATAGAATAGCCAAATAATAATAATAATAAAGAACAGTATTGGAGAACTTGTATTACCTGTTTTCAAGATGTACTATACAACTGCCATAATTGAGACAGTGTGATATTGGCCAAAAAGAAATAGAACAGTGAAAATAATTTAAATGTAGCAATAGACCCATGTGTAATATAGTAAACTGATTAATAGCAAAAACAGTAGTCCTGGATACAATTCAAAAAATGGTGTTGAAACCACCAGATATTTATATGGTAGTAAAATGAATATTGATTTTCTTTCTCACATCATACATAAATTTTTATTTGGCAAAATCATAGATGTAACGCTAAAACTAAATCTATAAAGCTTCTACCAGAAAACATAGGAGATTATCTTTGAGATTTTGTGTCAGGCAACCTTTTTTTCTTTCCTTTAGATAAGTTACATAAAGAACTAAGCATAAAGGAAATCATTGATAAATTAGACTTTATCAGAATTAAAAACTTCTCATCAAAAGTCACTGGTTAGAAAATGCACAAGAAAGCCATATTGAGAGAAGATTTTACTGTAGGTATATCTGACAAAAGACTTGTACTCCTAGTATAAGGGACTTATCCCTTATAGTAAAGAAATGATGTATTGTAGGGGCGCCTGGGTGGCTCAGTGGGTTAAAACCTCTGCCTTTCGCTTAGGTCATGATCCCAGGGTCCGGGATCGAGCCCTGCATTGGGCTCCTTGGCGGGAGCCTGCTTCCTCCTCTCTCTCTCTCTCTGCCTGCCTCTCTATTTGTGATCTCTATCTGTCAAATAAATAAATAAAATCTTTAAAAAAAAAAACAGAAATGATGTATTGTAAAATAATATAATAATAATGTATTCTTTAATACACGTATTACATGGAGCACTGGTGTGGTGCATAAACAATGATTCTTGGAACACTATAAAAATAAATTAAAAATAAATAAAAATAAAACATGGGAAAAAAATAACGTAGCACAATATAAAAGAAATGATCCAGTTTAAAAGTGGGCAAAATACATGAGCAGATATGTCACATGAAGGACAAATATGCATATGAAAAATTGTTCAACATTAGTCATCAGGTGAAGTGCAAATTTAAATTACAATGAGATACCTTTATGCTGCCACAAGAATGTTTAAAACTTAGACATTAAAAAATATAGGCAACACCAAAAGTCAGCATGGATATAGAATAACGAAAGTTCTTGTTGGTGACAGGAGTGTAAAATGTTTTAACCATCCCGGAAAATTCTTGGGCAAGTTCCTATCAAGTTAAACATACCTTATAATGCAGCCTTTCCACTCCTAGGTATTTACCCAAGAGAAATGAAAACATCTGCCCCCAAAGTATCTTGTCCACGAATGTCCTTAGCAGCCTTATTCATAGTCCAAAACTGAAAAGAACTCTGTATTCATCAACAGGAGAATAATGTATCCTTGAAATGTAATACAACTCATCAGTATTTAAAAGAACAAACTACTAATAAGAGCCACAGGAAAGACTCTCATAGACATCATGCTGAGTAAAAGAAACTGCACAAAGACCATATGAATTTCAGTAACAAGTAAAATTAATCTATGGTGATAGAAATCAGAAAAATAATGCTCTGAGGTAGGTGGAACTATGGGTTTGAAAAGGCAACTTTTGGGGGATAAATTAATATTCCAAATCTTAATTGGGGTGTGGTTAGATAATTGCATTATTTGTCAGAATTCATAAAGCCATACTTGCAGTGTTTGTGAATTTCACTGTCATTTATATTTCTTTTAAAAATAAAGAAGTGCTTAAGATTCAGCTCCTTTGGATTAGGTATTTCCGGGAAAATAGCTATAGCGTGGAATTTATGTATGAAAGTCAAACTGTAAGAGGAGTGGGAGCAGCACCACTGCATGAAGATGTTGTAACAAAGAAACATTGGCAGAACTCTTTCAGAGTTCCTGCAAGGCTCAGGACAACCAGGAAACAGCACCAGCAGGCAGAGCCCCCTGATGTGCAGTAATCAGAGGCTAGATGGCTCATTTCAAACAAAGAACTGAAAAGTAACCCTCAATAAATTTTTGCTGAATTGAAGTAACTTTTTAACAGACTATGAAGAACAGTAAAACTGTTTCAGTGAAGACTTTAGAAAAGCTAAACATTAACTGAACTTTTTTTTAAGACACATGAAAACTTTTCATCTTCAACTAATTTATAATTGGTAATAATTACTTTCAAAGATTGTTGATTTTATTAAACAAATATTCGCTAAATGTTTCTCTGTTTATATAGATAGATAAAAATAGGTACTGAATCATTAAGAATTACACTGTTACAAGATGGCTTATGTAAGAGCAGAAAGAGTACTCTATATTTTATTTTGGGGGGATTACTTTAATTCTGTTTACCAACTTCTGAAAGTGTATAAACCTTTTCAAGTACCCATACTTAGTTTCTTTACAGTATTATTGTATCAAGACTCCACTTCCTTTTCCTTAACTGTAATAAAAGTCACTGAAACTAAGACTTACTGAGGGGCAAAAATTATTTCTGATACCTACGGGCTGTTTATTATTACTTCCCTATTCAATCTCTTAATTTTCCTATTACTTGCCTTTCTTCCTTTTCTCTTTTAAAACTGATTTCTAAAACTGATTTTTCTTAGTTTTCATTTCACATATGAAGCAGTAATAGTTCCCAAGACACATGCTATTTTTTTCCATTGCTTCCTCCCAACAATATGGGTATCTCTCACACATAATGATGATTTAAAAGTCTATTACATGCACACTTTTGATGAATAAATCGAGCTGAATTGCATTTGTATGCCATACCTCACTGGGGTGGGTGGGGGTGTGGAGAGTATGCTGACCTAACAAACTCTGGAAAATGATGTTTTGACTAGAAACTGACCGAAGATAAAAGAACTAAAGGTAAAAGGAATTTTACACCCATCATATAAGCTATTTGGCAAAGTTGTTTCCCATGTGGGTTTCACCATTCTAATACCATTATACATTCATATACAGGAATTGCACAATTAAGTACATGGATAGCCAAGTATAGGAACCAGGTTATTCAATGTTGGAGTCTGGGGTTACAGATAATCAGAAGAATTGTCTAGAATGACCTATGTAGTAATGGGGTTTGAGTTGGAAACAGTATGAATTCATGTTTATCTTAATATAAGTATAGATGATCACATATAGAAATATGTATATGTATATGTATATATTTGTATCAGTAGACACAAATAAAGTTGCTGCTTTATTAGCTCAAAGGGTCTAGAAGTACTACTACCTATCATTGGTAGTGTTATGGTAGCAATGAACATACCTATTATCCAGATCTTGGCCCCTAACATTATTCTCCAATAAAAAGAATCAAGATTCCTTACAGAAAGATTGATTCTAGGAATAGAGCAGGAAATAATATGAACATGGAGCATCTTCTAGCTCTAGAAAATAAGGAATTCCTAAAGAATAGCAGTCATCATCATCATCATCATCATCATCATCATCCTTTAATGAGAGCATATGTCAAAGGGACACAGGAATCAACTAAAAGAGCCCTCAGTGGCCAAAGCTGGAACAATTTGAGCACAAAATGAATAAAGCAATACTGGATTATAAGCCAAAGTATAAGATAATTTTACATGGGTTCATGTTTATGTAAATAAATGATTGAATTAATTGGGGAGGAGGAGAGGCAAATCTCTATTGAGAACTCCAACAAGTAATTTATATAGATACTTTGTCCTCAGGAAGAAGGAGCATACCTCCCTACTCCTTAAGTGCAGACTGCACATAGAGACTTCCCTACAAAAAGAACAGTAGAGAAAGGGGAAGAAAATAACTTTACAAAGAAAAAAGATGACAAACACTCTTCAGCCAGGTGATCAAGGTGTTAACATCAGTAGTGATGAGTCGTGTTGATAGTATGTACCCTTGTTATGTGATGAAAATGACACTTTACCTCTGTGGTCTTCCTTCCCCAAAAAACATAACCTCAGTCTAATGGGGGGGGGGGGGGGAGAAGGAACAAATCCCAATGAGGAAACATTCTACAATATACTTGACCAGTACTCAAAACTACCTAGGTCATCCAAAAAACGGAAGTCTGAGAAACTGTCACAGACAAGATGAGCCTAATGACACATGACAAACTAAGCTTACTAGGATATCCTGGATGGGATCCTGGAACCTGCAAAGAATATTAGGTAAAAAAAGAAGGAAATCTAAATAAAAATATGGATTTCAATAATAATGTACCAATATTGTTTCACTCATTAAAATGGATGTGACTTACTAATATAAGATGATAATAATGGGGGTAAATGGATGTGGAGTATAGTGAGTATATCTGTATCTTTATCATTTTTCTGCAAATCTAAAACTATCTTAAAATAAGTTTATCTCAGAAAAGAAGTACAGGGAAAGTTGCTTTAATGGGAGCTATCTCATTCTCTTGTCCTTTGTCAGGGTTCCTCTTTTGATTTGGCACTGGATTGGTTTGTTCGCTTATTTGTTGGTTTGGACCAGCTGTGGTTCACTGGTAATTGCTCAGCTTCAGGTTTTGGGCCTCCATATTTATTACAATTTCTGTATTTTTCTCAATTCCTAAAACTGCCTTTAAGCAGGGGTTTGACTCACAGTCCATGAGTGGTATGGTCTTTCAGTGTCCAAACTGAAAGAATTCAGATCATGCATAATTACATTAAATATTCCCCAGCATTTTATTTATATATATCTATATAACATATAGCTATATATATAACATGTCAAGGGTAAATTCATTTTGGGTACTGAAAGAATTGTGCAGCCCATTAGTACACATGAGATTAGACCATATTAACTATTTCATATTGAAAGAGATCTGGTACTTGCAGAAATTCTCTCCAGGGGTCAGGTCCTCTCTGGAAGGACTTGCCCCCATGCTTGCTGAGAAAAACAGGTGTCATATTGTGTGGTGCTGTGAGAACAAGAAGGATAGATTGCCATGAGAACTTCGTGCCTGCTCAGGATACACCTCACATTCACTTCCCACAGAATTCTTTATAAGAAAACGAATGGAGTGAATGAAGGCACATACCTGCTGACAATAGCAGGTAAAATTTCTGTGAATCTCCGCTCTTCATCCAAATCTCCATGAAGCCAGAATTGTTTACTCAGAATAAACAGACAGCCTCTTATCCTGTCTGCAAATTAGAATCCTTTCTGGAGCTTCTAAAATTGCCAACGCCTGGGCCCCACCCAAGGCTAATCGGAATCTCTGGGTGGGGAGGACAGGGTACAAGTATCAGGAGTGGTTTAAATCCTCCAGGCGATTCTAACATACATGAAAGTTTGAGAGCTTGGTAGACCAAGCTTTAAATCCCTATGAACCTAGAAGTGAAGCTGCTTGTATGGGAAATGCATATAGGATTTCCCCTGATCCTAATTTTAAGCTTTTGCAATTTTCAATTTAAAAAGAAAAAAAAGAAAGAAAGAAAGAAAGAAAGAAAGAAAGAAAGAAAGAAAGAAAGAAAGAAAGAAAACCCACAATCACACATGAAAACCAGAGAAAATGCTCTGGGGACATTCTCAAATCTAGGGAAGAGTGACTTTAAAAATGCTTATATTTAAGATTCTCTTTCTCTCTCTCTCTTTCTTTTGTTTGAGCTTCCTGATATAATTAGGCAGAGGCATATTTCTGACTTCTAAAAGAGTAAGAAATCAATTATGGCTAGAGCTACAGAGCCATAAGAGGACCTGGGTAAGTAAAAGGGACAGTATAACTGGTTCTTGAAATCATACAGACTAGAGAATATCCCTCAGGCATTCTGTGTGCACAGTAACGCCAACACCCCTGACATGACTGTGTTCCTAAATATAAAAATTATAGGTCAATTACACAGCTAATAAAAAAGCCTCAGATACAAGATTCCAGGAATCACCAAGCAGTACTGAGGTGATTGGATCTAAGTAGAATTGAAACCTTATGCTTTCCAAGATAATCAGCATTAAAGCAAAATGGGAGGTGATTTACGGTGACATCCAACTTTAAGCAGAATGAGAATTTTAAAATGTTTTTATAAACCTTTGCAAGTGTGACAATTTGATTCTGCACATTTTATTTCACTGTTGTAATCCAGAGATGGCATGTTTCTGTGATCTTTTCTTAGGGAAATTAGTATCGTTGAATATATAGTGAATAGAGGCACTAAATGAACCTATATTCTTAAAAGCTGATTACAGATTAGAACAAAGTTTATAATATATACATCTTAGTATACAACCTGCTTTCTAAGACACATATAATCAGGTTATCCCAAACCACATCTGCCTTTAAGCAGACGTTTGATTCAAAATCCATGAGTGGTATAGTTTTTCATTGTCCAAACTGAAAGAATTCAGATCATGCATGCATTAGCACACCAAAATTTGAAATTTGTTACCTAATAATTTTCAGAACTCACTAAACTAAATATGAGATAGCAAACAGATATTTTATCAAACCAGTGAATCTTCTATACTGTGGAAGATTCTTTAAATGCAGCCTAAGAGAGTGTGTTTGGCCAAGAAAAGAACCACTAATTATCTGTAAATTCACAATGATCTTTAAATTTTCAAAATAAATGGTTCTCAGGGGACACTTGCCCTCTAGCTCCAGATGCTCCAAAAACTATAACAAACTGCAAGTAGTCAGGTGACTCCTGAGAAATATGATAAATTTGGATTAATGTCCGTTTAGAATAAATCTCGCTGGGAATATCTTTTCTCCTCTCTCCTAGATACCAATTATATTTAATCAGTTGTAAAATATATAGAAATATAAGATAGTTCTCTCTCTCCTTGGTAGGTTAGACTGATTTTTCTGCCCCAAAATACTCATCGCCTACCATCCACCCAAGTGTCTTGTAGCTCTCAATAAATAATGAATTAGAAAATAACTACAAAAATGGATATTTTGTCTTCGAGATCTCAAATAATCTTAACCTAAACTCATCAGTTTAACAATAAACAGTTATAAAATATCTACTACATAGCAGGCACTCTGCTGGGTTCTAGGGACACAGAGTTGAATAAGAGGTTGGGTTTTTTGTTGTTTTTTTTTAAATTTTATTTATTTATTTTACAGACAGAGATCACAAGTAGGCAAGAGAGGCAGGCGAGGAGAGAGAGAGGAGGAAGCAGGCTCTCCACAGAGCAGAGAGCCTGATGCGGGGCTCAATCCCAAGAGCCCGGGATCATGACCTGAGCCGAAAGCAGAGGCCCCTACCCACTGAGCCACCCAGAGGCCCCGAATAAGAGGTTTTTAAACACATTAGAAAAAAAACTTCTGGTCATAAGATATTCATAATATTCCGCAATGTCTAAGAGCTAGCTGATAGCAAACAAGTATTTCATATGTCTAATTTCAGCGGATGCCTAATTTATTTCTACCTACCTCAGAAAAGTGCAGTTGAGAAATTATTAGAACCGCTTATGAGCAATCTGTGGTCAATGTCAGTAGAAGGTGCTGCTTAAGTGAAATGGGGGAAATCAGAAGGGGAGAAACAAACTGAGGGTTTTGGAGGGGAGGGAGTTGGAGGGTTGGGTGAGCCTGGTGGTGGGTATTAAAAATTACATGGAGCACTGGGTGTGGTGCATAAACAATGAACCTTGGAACACTGAAAAAAATAAAATAAAAAATTTTTTTTAATTATTTAAAAAAAAAAAGTTGAGTTCAAATTCTGATTCCTTTGCTAACTGTGTGGTTTTGATCAAGTGTCTTAATATTCCTAAACTGTAATTTCCTAATCTGTAAAGGGGGAAAATAATGATCGTGCACGTTTCATCGGGTTATCGTGACAATAAAGTGAGACCATCTCTATCTGAAACAAATTAAACACTCAGTAAAAGCTACTGCTGTTATATTCAGTGGTAGGACCAGTTTTTCAAAACAGAATCACAGGTGGTGATTTGTTGGCAGGTAGATGAGACAAGTTTTTTTTTTTTAATATTTTATTTATTTGACAGAGAGAAATCACAACTAGGCAGAGAGGCAGGCAGAGAGAGAAGAGGAAGCAGGCTCCCTGCTAAGCAGAGAGCCCAATGTGGGGCTCGATCCCAGAACCCTGGCATCATGACCTGATCTGAAGGCCTTAACCCACTGAGCCACCCAGGCACCCCTAGATGAGACAAGTTTGAGGCTGTGTTTGTAGAGCAACTTAAATGAGATTGAGAAAATGTCCTTATCCGTGTCAGAACGAAGGATAAAACTGATGGAACTGAAGGGGTATTTAAAGCTCCACCAGGCACTAGGCTGCTGTCACCGTTGTTATTTATTACTTTAGGTTACCACTTCATGAGGAGTCAGGAAACAGACGTCGTGCTTAAACTCTGATGGTAGCCAAAAACTTTCTGTGTTTTTAGAGTAGTGGAAAGAGAATTGATGATGAACATGAAAATGCTCCCTCCCCCCCATTCTCCTGATGATTTAAATGAGAATTCTAAGGAATATGAAAAACCTCAATAGAAAATCTCACTGCCAGCACTCACTCACTCTCAATTATTCACTCACCCATTTGTTCATTCTTAAATAAAAGAGCAGTAGTAGCAATGTCTATGAGGAACATTGAGAAGTACGCATTTCTGTCTCACCCTAGTGCTATTATAATGACCGAATTAAAATCTAACTTATGGGGGGGGGGAGTTTTCTTTAACCTCCTGCTGGGCCAGGAAGAAAGAACCTGTGGCTGAGGAGGCAGTTTCCTGAAAAAGAGAAAAAAGACCATGGAAAGTCTGTGGCAATCAGTGGGTGATTCCATCAGTGACTTCTTGTGATTGCATGCAGTGGGGAGAAGTAGCAGGATAGAATTTTAAATTAAATATAGGTTGATTTTCTTGAACATTTTTAGAACATTCTCCATAATTAAATATAAATGATGAAGAGGATGAGAAGGGCAAAAACTGACAGAAACCACAAATGGCAATTTAAAACTATTAACTGCATTGCAGGGTCAAACGTGGCCCATATAAGTGCCTCTTAGCATAGGAATGTCTCCTGAAGACATATCCTTGCAACAAAACTTCACATTTCACTCAATAGTTGTAGAAGTATTATTTTGCTACCATGTCTCACTCATATATATATAATATATATTATATATAATATATAATCATATAACACATAATTATATATTAAACATATAATTATATATGTTTATATATATAATTATATATAATATATAAATATTATATAATATATAAATATATAAAAACATATAATTATATATGTTTAATATATAATTATGTGTTATATGATTATATATTATATATAATATATATTTATATAATATTTTCTATAATTTGTTATATAGTATATTATATATTGATTATATATTATATATATAATTATATACATATAATTTTAATCTGCTAGCATTGCCTTGTCACTCATTTCTGATATATATTATATATATATTATATATATATATAATATATATATATAATATATATAATATATATATATTATATATATATTATTATATAATTATATACATATAATTTTAATCTGCTAGCATTGCCTTGTCACTCATTTCTGAGCCCTACCACTCAGGCAGTAAATGGTTAACAATTGCCAGCTTTGCCACCATCACCAACCACTAGCATTCCCTGAGTTTCCCAAATATTCTAAACTCTCTACCCTTCCGGGGACACATTTGCACTGTGGGGGCCCCCACTTTGAAATGACGAGCTCTGAACACAGCTGGAGCAGCATTTGTGAACCTCTCCATCCTCTTGTGCCGTTTCCCTGTTGTCCGTGCATCTTGTTAGTGCTGTGCTTGAATCCAGCCCATTAGAGCAGTGACACAGCTGCTGTCATTCTCAGCTATCCAGGGCTCCGGCGAAGACAGATCAACTCAGAGAAAAAGCCTCTGCCCCCCATTTTATCACTCAGAGGCAGAAACTTAAATACATACAACCAGTTATTTGAAGTGTTCCCACGGCTCATAGGATAGGGCCAATTGCCCTTCCAAACTCAGAAAAAGAGCTGAACTAAGGAGGATAGGACAGGTCAGGGCTGATCAAAAGTAACATTCAGACAGGAAGGACCAATTAGGATGATGGCTGGAAGGGAATGCAAGACACCAGAGAAGTAGGTGTTTCTTCATCAGTTTTTCTTTTTAATTTGAGAAAATATTACAAGTAAAAAAATCCATTAATATCCACAATTCAGTGAGTTTTGGTTATAATTTTAAACATATATCTTTTATATCATTTCAGGCAACAAAGCAGGGATTGTGCCCAATATGTGTGTAATGAATTAAGGTATGTAAGTTTATTTAAATTAGCAAGGAAAAGGTGAAAATATCTTTTGTGGATTTAATAGCACTAATTTTTTTTTTTTTTTTTTTACAGATTTTGTTTATTTGACAGAGAGAGAGACAGTGAGAGAGGGAACACAAGCAGAGGGAGAAGGGAGAGGGAGAAGCAGGCCTCCCGCCAAGCAGGGAGCCCGATGTGGGACTCAATCCCAGGGTCCTGGGATTTTATGCCAGTGTAAGAGTGAAAAAACACTGTCAGTTAAATGATCTTCATAAATTGTATGGTACATCCCTGATATCAGAGAGATTAAATACGGAAAAATAGTGAGGTCTCCAACTGAGCACAATTATAATGTTGGCTTTGGAGATTAGCAGCCGGGGAAATAATCTATCAAAACTTGGCCTAGCATTGGGTAAATGGGTATAGGAATAGTGAATACAAAGCCAAAGCAGCTCTAAAGAAGTTTATTTTTCTTCTCCGTGTCGTTAAACTTTCTCAAAAAATGTTGTTTCACATCTCAGTGTGCCCAGACAGCTCTATTCCTTAGCCAGTTACTAACAAAGTGGGCAGGATTACTTTTACCCCAATTATATGTGCTTCAAGCCATGAGAATTGTCACATTTACCTGAAACAGAAGGGTCTCATGGAAAAAGAATGAATTCCTGAACATAATCATGATTCTTTTAGGAAGACAGATGGGAGAGAATGGATGTTGGGTGGGCAGAGACAATGTCCATTACCAGGAACGATCATGGCACCAGGGTTTGTATTAGTTAAAAATTGCAAACAACTTATATGCCCAGAAGAGGAGGTTTCAAAAAGTATCTAATAGAGATTAGTTGGTTATATAGATATAACTGTCTATAATAACATAAAAAATGGCTACTAGATGCTAGGTAAAAAGCAACATTTTTTTTCTGTTTTTATATAAAGTATGTCTAAACATATATCAAAACACATGTAGGGGCACCTGGGTGGCTCAGAGGGTTAAGCCTCAGCCTTCGGTTCGGGTCATGATCTCAGGGTCCTGGGATCGAGCCCCGCATCGGACTCCCTGCTCAGCAGGGAGCCTGCTCCCCCTTTCTCTCTGCCTGCCTCTCTGCCTACTAGTGATCTCTGTCAAATAAATAAATAAATAATTTAAACAACAACAAAAAAAAGAACTTTAAAAAAAAAAAAAAAAAAAAACGAAACACGTGTGTATGGAGTGCCTGGGTGGCTCAGTGGGTTAAGCCTCTGCCTTCGGTTCAGGTCATGATCTCAGGATCCTGGGATGGAGCCCCAAATCAGGCTCACTGCTCAGTGGGAAGCCTGCCCCCCCAATCTCTGCCTGCCTCTATGCTTCCTTGTGATCTCTCTTTTTCTCTGTTAAATAGATAACTAAAAATCTTTAAAAAAAAATATGTGTATGATAGCTATATACACACATATACAAATAGAGATACATTGGTATTTAGGGATTCAATAAATGATACTTTTTTTAAATATAAGTAATATTGTGGACATACCTCAGAGTAAAAAAATCTCCTAGGTAATATGTGTGTTAAAATATGTATTAGGTAATTAAGCTTAATTATACATCTAATATTAAAAAGTAAAATGTCACAGTAATTTAATTATAGAATCTATTTGTATGAAAATGATTATTTAAAACTAGGATAGCTAAATAGAGAAATACATTGCTAATATGAATGTCATGAAAGCACTTTACTAGACAACTTTAGAAAGAACACAATATCCCTTTCAAGTCAAGAAGTCTATTTAAATTATTTAATAGTTAAACAATCTCCAAAAATAGGTATTCAATATTATAATTCTATTTTATTGAAATGTTACATGCTTCATGTTACATCCATAAATGTTACATTATTAAACATATAACTCTTATAAATGTATTTAATGTCTAGCTGTTTAATTCAATAGAAGATTTTAGTTATAAGGAAGTTTCCAAAATCATGAATGGCAACATTGGAATAAATAATCATAATGACAATAATAATATATATAATTTAAAGAAAAATAACAAGTATTAGAAAAAAATGAGATTATCTCCACACCTATTAAAATCTTCACTTCTACTAACATCTGGTAAAACTGAGCCTTTTATTTGGCTTTATAAATGTAATATGTAAGGACCACATGATCACTCTTGCGTAGAACAGTGCCAAGACTTTATTGTTCCAGCATTATAATCTTAAATGTGTATAACTAGAAGTTGTCATAATAAAGTAATTATTTTAAGTAAAAATCAGATTTATCCTTGTATTGTAGAAGTATTATAGAAGTTCAGTTTATAGTGATGATATTTGGCTTTACCCTGGTTTTATGTAAGTAAAATACGGGTAAATATCTCACATTGAACCAAAGGGGTCTTAGAGGGACTTCTACGATGCATGTATGTCTGTGTATGTATGCACATACATGTATCTATATATTTATTTATATATATGTGTGTATCTTTTCATATGGGATATGTTTGTGTGTACCTATATGTATGTGTGTATGCATGTGAGATATATATATATATATATATATATATATATATATAGCAAGAGACAGTGACAGAGGAGAGAGAAAGGGAGAGAGAGAAAGAAAATTCTCAAAAGCTATGTAAATATGTAAATGTTTAATGGTAAATATCTCTGTGGGGTATCATCAGTGGAACTTTTTTTATTTCCAGCACACATATTTCTATTTTGAGTATTTTGTTTTTAACATTCATTACATCTCTAATGAAGTAACCTCAATGAAGGGAAAGCACAGCAGAATTTGGTTTGGGAAGGTAAAGGCTAAGTTCTTAGGGAGCTTATTAGAGTATGTTCACACTGGAGCAATCATCCAATTAAGACTGAGAGTAAGGTTAAATCCCATTAGGGCAATTATTCAGTTAATTACTCTGGTGTGAACATAGCCTTAGTTTAAGAGATGTAGGACATGAGCCCATATCTAAAGGGGAAGAAGGTCAGGGCCATCTCCCCAGCAAACCAATTTAGAAGATTTAAGTGAGCTATTCCATAAGCCAAGAAAGAATCACTTTTGAGAAATTGGTGTTTAAAAGGAGAGTACACTGAATTAGTACTGGACACAAATCCCAGACACGGACATACCACCAGAGAGAAATGCCAAAAGTGGAGTATTTTTACAGTAGGATGGCCTTTGGAGCAGTTCAGCATCCTTAAACACAAATTATTTGTTAAATCATTGATTCTGTTTACTCCTTGCTTTATTCACTACATAAATATTTATTGAGTATCTAACGCAGAGTAAAAATTTGTCTGCAGGGAATGTGCAGGGCAGGCATGAGGGAAGAATCAGAGAAGCCAAGAGATGGAGCGGGTATTTCCTGCAAACTTCTGTTCTGTTTGGACCTAAAATGCAACTTGGAGTCATGGATTCACAACCTTGAGTAATGACCTATAATCACTTTCTTTATTCCCGGAACTATTGTTTTGTTGTTTGTATCTTCTTGGCTATTAAATAGCATCTTTATGTTGCCCACCTCTGGTGCTTTATAATACAAACCAAACTACTACTCAATCATGATGCAAAAATCCAGATATTTGTTCTTATATACCACAAGTAGGCTTTTAAACTAAGCTCTAAGGGTATTTCCTTTTCTCCTATGATGACATCAAACCCCAAAACAAATCAAATGTATTAGTGTTGCATTCTTTTTCCTCCTTCCCTCCCCTAACCCATCTCCTTAGCCTGGCATTGGATTTTCAAGGATAAGCAGATGAGACCTTTTTTTATCTTGTACTTTCTACATCACTGAAAAGTCCATGGGATGAAATGGATCTGTTTCCCAAAAGGGGAAAATCAGAACACTGTTTTCCTGCTCTTGGGAAGCTGCTCAAGGGTGAAGCTCTTATTGACTGTGAATCTGCCATTTTAAAAGAGATTCTGGATTTTTTACAGCTTCTTGGGATACAGACAGGAAGGGAAATATGCTGTCTGTTAACTGAACTACATAACTGATTCATTTTTTAACCATATAATAATAGTTCTCAAGATTGAAAATAAGTTTATTTTCAAATTTATGTAATATAATTCATAAGAATATAGGTTTTTAAGCATTAATTACAAATTTTAATTTTATTGTTTTTAGCTAAAAAATGCTACTAACCCTGAAGTTTTATCATTATATAATTTTCTAAAGGACCAAAAGCAGCTTAAGTCTTTTCTGGGATTTTGAATAAAAGATATTACTTTTATTAGGCAGGCTTTATATTAATCTACTTAGCTCCATGCCTCTGAATCCTGTGGAATATTTCATTTCTCCCAGAGTTTTGGTCCTGTCCCAAATGCTGGAAGCAATCCTATTCCTAGATGGGAAGAGTAGTAAGACCCTTTAATCAGTACTCCATGAGATCAGAATTAAGTTAGATTTGGCTTTTCCTATTCTGATGTTTTAACTTTTTTCTTGTAGCTGACCTCCTGCCTCACTCACCTATATCAAATAGAATTATTTAAAGTTCCTTTCCAATAATATTCTTGTCTTTCTTATCTCTTTTTATCTAGTAGATTAGAACACCATATATGCTATTAGTTCACATAATTTTGATTATGCGTGTAATTTTAAAAAGGAGTGTAACTTTTTTGCATATGTATGTCTCATGTATATCTATGTATATTATTTTACACATTATGTATTTATAGATAAAGATGAATATATAGGGTCATATAAGCCAGATCATATTCATTATATTTTATAGGCCATATAAACTATTGTCAAACTCAATATTGACTAATTGAATTCACCTTGTGTGCTGAATTTAGATCCTAACTTCTAACATGCATCGACTGTAAGTTTCTATTGTTGCTGTAATGCATTGCCACAAAGTTAATGGCTTAAAACAGCATGAATTTTCTGTCTTACAATTCTGTAGGTCAAAAGTATGACAGGGGCTTCATCAGGCTCAAATAAAAGTGTTTGCAGGAAGATATTCCTATCCGTATGCTCTGGGTAGGGTCCATCCCCTTGCCTTTTCTAGCTTCTAGAGGTTACCCACCTTCTTTGACTCACCTCTTTGTATCTTTGTATCTTTGTATCTTCAGAACCAGCAATGACAATTCAAGTCTTTCTCACATTGCATCATTCTGGCCTTCTCTCCTGTCGCTCTCTTCTACTTTTAAGGACCACTGTAATTAATTGGGCTTGCCCACATAATGAATCATCAGGTCCTAATCTCAAGGTCCATACCTTTAATCATGTCTGTAAAGTCCCTTTTGCCATCTAGGGTAACGTATTCAGAGGCTCTGGAAATTACAACATGGATCTCTTTTCTATTGAGCCTTATTCTGCCTACCACAGCTCTACTGTATGTTTCTAGCAATGCGGTTGTGGAAATTGTGTCTTATCTTGCCTTTCCCAACTGATAGGTTTCATTGCCCCTCACCCAGAGATACGTTCTCCTAGCTATGCTCTCTTTTGTCTTCCTTTTCTACCAGCCTGAACTGACCCAAAACGGCTGCTTAGAATTCCTTAAATCATTGGTGCCATCCCAGAGGGGTAACAGGACTTGGCATTTCCAGGATGGTAACCAGTCTCCATTGCGCCCTCAGTTTCCCCTGTGCCTTGGTTCTATAATGTGTGTTTTATCCAGCAAGTTTTCCATTATCAAAGCGGCTATTCCCAACCTTTTCCATCAAGTGCAAGCTTCTATTCATATAACTTCTGTCATGGTCATTGTGATATGCCCCAATTCCTCTTCAAGGTAGAACTTTTAGCCCAGCTGCTGGGAACATCGTCAGCAAACACAGTTTAGTTGTTGGTTCCTAATACCACTGCCTATCCTAGGAGGATTGCCCCTTCCTGGGGTGGCCGTCATGCAAATGCCTAATTGTATGAAGGGTGTAACATCTTGGTTATCTCCGTTTGGCTCAGAAAAAAAACTCAAAGTCCACTCTATTTCCAGAGCTCCCTATGGGGTAGGCCAAAGCTATATATAATTAGACCTCCATCACACTTGGACTTCACCTTCTACTCTATTCTGCTCCCTTCCTTTACTTGCATAGGGAAGTAAAGGTCCCAAGAGCACCTCTTAGTAGACATTCTGCAAGCTAATCTCTGTTTTAGAGCTGGCTTTACAGAGAGCTCAACTTGCAACATCCTCTCAGAAAATGAATTGCCTTCCAAACTACCTAATATATTTCTATTGCCCTCAAATGTTTAAACCCAAATATTCTCTTCTCTTTAAGGTCTTTCATTTACCCCGCTACTAAAACTGAGTTATTCTTTCCATGCTCCTCCATATTCTACAACTTAAGACCTCTGTCATAAGATGCTAGATACTAAATTGGTAAATATGATTATTCCTCTTTACCTTTCGCAATGTGTGTGTTCTCTGAGAATAAGCATTATGTCTCTTTTTGTGTTAACAGAACTTGGCATAAAGATGCCTAATAAAATTTTTTTAATGACTGTATGAATGAGAAGATGGTCTCTTGTGTATCCGTTGAAATCCCAGTTTAGTTACAATTCATCATATTACTGTTTATACAGATTGGCACAGGATATCAATTCTTCTTTGCACTAAATATGTACTCAATTCATGCCCTACCCCCAACCAACCATGCTTTCTACATCCTTTGGAGAAATAAAGAGTCCATAGGCCACATTAGGTAGATTGAATTTCTCCCATTTAGAATCATTTTTGCAATTCTTCTACTCACTTGTTTTCTTGTAAGTTACTCCTCAATCACATTGTCTTTCCTGCCTGTATGTATAGATTGAACCTAGCTAGGGTTCAGTTATCAGGAGATGGTCAACATCTGTAATACAAAATCTATAATAGAAAAATAGCAGTAGTATTACCTACCTATGAGTTGAATTGGAATTTTTTACATTTTCAATGGGCCTGCTTCCTGAGAGAGATAGTCTGTATTCAATCAGAAAGAACAGAATACCAAAGAGATTTCATCTTGTCTTCTTAAAAAAGTTCTCAAGCATCTAGTTCACAACTTTTCCTTCTTTTATAATTTTTCTATTTCAATTGCTTAAGAATTAGGAATTTCCTCTTATTATGTTGTATAATGGATGACAATGCACACAAAACAACCACAAGAAAAATCTAGTGTAATAGATCACTGAGATATAATTCTTCCTTTCTTACCATGATTATCCCCACGTTTTCCATTCTGCCACATTATTTATTTCCTTCTCCTTGATATGGTTATCTGATACCTGATCTCCATGTCATGTTAGCACTTTAATTCACTTACCTGTTTTTTGTGATCTTAAAATGTGAATATGCTGGGACACCTGGGTGGCTCAGTCAGGTAAGTGTTTGCCTTTGGCTTAGGTCCTGATCTCAGGGTCCTGGGGTAGAGTCCCACATAGGGCTCCTTGCTCAGCAGAGAGCCTGCTTTTCCCTCTGCCTTTATCTCCCCTTGCTGTGCGCTCGTTCTCTCTCTCTCTCTCTGAAAAATAAAAAAATAAAATCTTGAAAAAAAAAAAAAGAAAATATGAGTGTGCTGGGATCAGGGAAGTGCAGAAACAGCTTTAGATTTCCCAGTACCTGATAATTTTAAAATTCTGATATCCATACGGATTTTCTTCATTTGTGATTCCAGGTTATGATTTTTCTCCTGGATGGGCTTTGATTATGCTTCCCTCCCAGTAGTACATATTTAATCCTGAACAGCTAAAACAATATCGATATCAGAATCAGAAACACATTTAGGAAGTAAATGCTTTGTGCACACTCACGTGAGTGGTGTCCTGGTTGCACTGCCATACTGTGGTCGACTTGATATTTATCTAGGTTGTGAGCGGTTACATCAAAACTAAACTTCAATTCCAGCAAAAGCGATTGCACTTTTCTCATTTCCCTGAAAGTTCAAGAATGTTGTTTTTAAATTTATCTGTGTGTGAGCATATTTTGAAATGTAAAATATCAAACCAAGTAAGTCATAAAAAGGAGGCAGAAAAAATATGTGTTGGATAATTCATATAGCATGAAGATAAGAACTATGACTCACAAATATGGGACTTTCTTATTTGTATAACTTATTTATTGAATTGGAATATTACTTTATAAATAAAGTAGCCTCTGAAGTCAGAACTAGAGAGCAAGAAATAAGTGTAAAACAGATATAGATAAACAATAATGGAATTGAAATAGAGAGAATTAAACTGTATTATTAAGAGGAATGGCAATCAGAATCAATTTATATTGAAAATACCTCCAACTGGACATGAAATTATTGCTGTAACATCCACAGAATGTTGGGACAGAGAAATAATTTGGCAAAATAAGATTGAGATGACGATGAGGCTGGTGACGAATGATGTGGTGAAATCATATTTTCCACTTAAGGATGGTGCTACCAATGGTATTACTGACTTCTGAATATAATAAGGATAGTCAAAGTAAGAAGCAGAGACCTCAAGTTCTTTCTACACTGAGTTCAAATTTGTCTTACCAATTCAGTTTGTTCATAAAGACCTTGCTATTGGTAGCTTTCCCTTTTGGACTCAGGAGACATGACACCTCTCTAAAGCAGGCACCTCATTTGTGAATTGTACACTTCAAAGTCATCCACTCATAACTATTCCTGAATTATTGCCTCAAGGATATTCGAGGATATCCTCCCAGCTACACTAAAAGAATTTTTCAGGATATGTAAAATTTTAAGAAAACAAATACAGCCTCATATTTGT
Organism: Meles meles; assembly: GCF_922984935.1. Classification (NCBI taxonomy): domain Eukaryota; kingdom Metazoa; phylum Chordata; class Mammalia; order Carnivora; family Mustelidae; genus Meles; species Meles meles. The sequence continues at coordinate 25,732,419 of NC_060075.1, read as the reverse complement.
TTTTAGATCCCTTATATCATCTTCCAGCTGAACTGAACACATGTGGTCAGATTTACTAGAACACATCAACTTACTATTGATTTAAAATAATTTAACACAACCAATGTTATATGATAATACTCTAGTTAACTCTATCTTTCGTAATCATTCAAAAACAAAACATCTTGAGGAACAATATTTAGTAAGCAGTTTTTGGAAAGCGTGACATTTAAGATTTTTTTTTTTAAAAGTGAAGATTCACTTGCATCTTTTTATTGTCCTCTTAGAATAATAACAAACATTGGAAATTTAAAATCAAATAATATTTGAAATGTTTGGCATAGAACAGTTGCAAAGAAACAACAATGCTCTTCCCTTTAAAGTCCCAAAGCAGGTAACATTTGTAAGTGATAGGGTGGAAATTAAATCATACTTAACAGTATCTAAAACATACATGGATCATTATCATTTAATGAGAATTACAGACCAGAATCAAGACATGAAATTGTCCCATTCATTTGCAAAAGAGGAAGAAGAGAAACCTCCAAGTCTAGTCTAGGTAGGAGGCAGAAATTAAAGAGCCCAGGATGATAATCATGCAAATAAAGAATAGTTTCCAATATTAGTTCTTTAACCAAATTCCCTAGAAATTGTCAAGAAACACTCTAGCTGTGGAAACTATAGTTTCACATTACAGAAACCAGTCTTGATTAAGGAAATAAAAGATACATATTTTCATATAGGTTTATTTTAATTCTGAGAGATGCAAAAGCAACAAAAGATTTAGATTTTTATCATTTCCCAAATTATTATTAAGCCTTAGCTAGATCTCTTTTTCTGATTCACCTCTTATATTTCTCATCAAATTTAATTATTAAGTAAAGCTATTTTTCACATACTCCTAAACATTTCTTCCCATGTGAAATTTTAGAGAATGTTGTCTTCACTTTAATCATATTGTTTTAATGAAATCATTGGAAATAATTTGGAGCTTCTGTCTCTCGGTAGTCCTGCTCCCTTTCAGTGAATGAACTTGTCCTAAGCACTATCCAGGTCCCAGGTACACTGCACTGCACAGGAAATAAATTAATGAACAGGGTCCTTCTAGTCAAGCAGCTTTAAATATGTAATGGGATTATTGATCCCTGACAGTGGACAATTTAGTTACTAGAAATGTATTTGTTTAAAAAAAATGAATAAATATCTGGTAAAGTGTTATATTTTAAAATGAATACTGAAAACATCAATTCGTATGATTGCATACATTAAAGTTTAGCCATAATGATTGAACCTTTACTAGTTTTAAGGTACTTGACTTGTATTAGCTCTATCATTCATTGTAACAATATTGTAAGTTTGGTTTTATTATCCTATTCATCTCACACTAAAAAAACAAAACACAATAAAACAACTGAGCCAATGCTGAGTGTTGGCAACGCATCCAAGGTTAAGCCGCTAATAAGTAGTAATGTTATCATATGAACAGCCCATGCTCTTTCTTCCATGTAGAATTTGTTAGTTTTCATTTGAAACTATTACTGCATCCAGTAATTTCACTGCATATTGCAGTGTATTTCCTCACCCTCAACTAATCTCTACACAGAGTATCCTTAAGGAATACCAGATAATTACAAGATTCATGATCTTAGAGCATTTCCTGAACAATGAAATGTTTTCAGTGAGCCTCAGAGGCCAACACAAACGAGGCCTACAGTAGGGCAAATGGATAGAGAGTATACAAATTGCTAACATTGAAATGCCAAGATAAAATTAAGATTGGTTCATTTTGTGACTTCAGTTGAAAACACTAATGAGATTCTAACAATACCAAGGATCAGGAAGTAGAGTGGGGGAGAAAAGGGAATGTAGTAACGGAAGGTGGAAATTTCGCCTATCCCGGATAGTTGTGGACATCTCTGTAATATTACCAACTGATGTGATAGGATTCTATATTGCAATGTTACATCAACAAATTATTAGAATTTGATTTTATAATGCAATTATTGTTAAGAAATACAAAGGATATATCCTTCATTATTTATATTAGGATATCTAAAGATATCTTTAAGCCTCCTGCTTTTATTGAATCTTATACACTTGAGTTTTTAAGGGATAATCTGTTGCAACCCTATTTTTTAACTTGGTAACTTATTATGTTATGTGATTTTAATGCTATATTTCATTAATCTACTGCTTAAATACTTACTGAAAGTTACTAGGGAAAAGATTGACAAGATAACATACTCACTTGCTTAAAAAAAATCTTTTTGGGGGCGCCTGGGTGACTCAGTGGGTTAAAGCCTCTGCCTTCAGCTCAGGTCATGGTCTCAGGGTCCTGGGATCGAGCCCCGCATCAGGCTCTTTGCTCAGCGGGGAGCCTGCTTTCCCCTCTCTCTCTGCTTACTGCTCTGCCTACTTGTGACTTCTCTCTCTGTCAAATAAATAAATTTAAAAAAAAAAAAAAAAAGCTTTTTGTAGTCTAGTAGGTGAAATGGCAGAGATGCACTGATAAAGAGAGAGAGAGACAAGGATACAAAACAGGTAAAAGACATAAGCATAGTTAAAAAAGTATTCCCAGGTGCTTCATTACATTTGCACATATCCTTGAACGATATGCACAATTTGCACATCTACAAAGATGTAGGTCACATTAGACAGAGGACACAACACAAATCAAAGTAATAAGCATGTTCCAGGAAAACTAAGGAATATGATTTGGGTACAGAATGCATAAAATGTGACCTTATAAGATGGGATGACGTAGCATCAGATTTTTCAAGAGCTTTGAATGTGTCTTGATAGCATTTATTATAAAAGAGAACTGTTGAAGATCTTAAAAATGGGATTGGGTATCTAATCAGAATGTGGTTTTGGAACATTATTACAGTAATTTCCTGAAAGTTTGGCCAATCAGTAAATGGACAGAAAACAAGGGACCATGTAACAACAACTCAGGTGTCACAATAGGAATCACAAGTCAAGTCAAGTCAAGTCAAGAATTACTTGTTAAGGATGACAAGTCAAGGATTAATGAGGAGCACCGGAAAATGTGACACACCTATTAAAAGTTATTAAATAAAACAAGACTTGCTAGTCACTGGATTGAGAGTTTTGTGCAAAGGGCGAAGGAGTTGTCAATGAATCATGTGAGTTTTCAAGAGCAATGATAATAAGAAAATGTAGGACCCACAGGAGGAGTTACTCTACAACTGAAATCTAAGCAGTTATTTGATATCCAGTACGCAGTTTGCAGTGTGTGGCTCGAACTTGGAAGGGAGGTTGGGAATGAAAGTACTGATTTAGGAGTTTAAAGAGAGTCGGTAACTAGAGTCAATCCAATTACAACAGCAGTAAATAAACAAGCAACAAAATGCCCACAGACTGGGAAAATAACCTGAATGTTGGTAAGAACAGTAGCTTGGGAGAGTAGAGATAGAGAAATCAGAGAGGTAGAAAGAGAACCTGACTAAGCACTGTATCAAGTCGGAAGGGTCCTCTTTAAGGGTGACCCCATGACTAAGCTGACATGCTGTGGAGATAAGGGTGCAGCTTGAGCAAGGGGCATCAGTTCAACACCTTCGTGCGCCCATGTGCGCTCTGCTTCGATCCCAGCACTGCTTCACTCCCTCCACACCACACCGAGCCTATGACTGTCTTCTGGCGTCAGCACTTCCCTCGGGCCCACTCCCAAACCCAGCCTCCGTTACCGGATACAAAAAGTTTAGTTAGAAGACCAGGATTGAAGAACAGGTGTTCATTTTTTCACCACTCAGTGTAGAAATATCACCACATTATTCCCAATATGCAAAAGTAATTCTTTCCTTCTTCATATTCAAGTGACCTATGTGGGCTCTCTTAGCCTAGTGCTTCTTTGATATTGTAAGGTATCAGCATAGGCTTGTCTGACAAATAATGGAATACACAATAAAGTGCCACCGTCATGATTGAACAAGAGCTTTTCAGGGTAAGAAAAAAGAGAGACAGATTTCTCAATAGATGGTAAACTTAGGAATCTTGGTTTTCTTTGTTTTTGCAAGAGGTAATCTTACGAGGTGATTGTCGTCACATTCCCAATGAACAGTAGTAGTAGATGTCGTAAAGTATTCTGGTATGTTTAAGCATTTAAATATGTTTTTCTTTTCCCTTAAGTCCCAGGGTTAACTACTATTGGTATGCAGTGCTAACTGTATCTAGGTGCATGCCTGAGAGAGTGTGTGTGAGTATGTGTGCGTTTGTGAGAGAGGCAGAGACAAAGACAGAGCCCACATGTGTGTAGGAACGAGACTGAGAGTCAGAGGTATAGACAGATCAAGAGAGAATAAGAGAGTAAAAAAAGAGAGAAGGAGATGCTCTGCTTTTATTCTAATATGATTATTTCAAAATTATGTAATTCTAATTAGAATAATTATAACATCTTAAAGTATCCTCATCTTTACAAATTTTCTTTGTATTAAATGAAAAAGAAAACTCACTCCTAACGGGTTGATTGTCCCCATACACACAGAAGGGAAACTATTCATTTTGTTGTTTCTTTCCTTCAACACATTTTGTAATAAAATTAGACGAAGGCAGTGGCTACTCTGTGACACTTGGTTTGTCCTCCTGGGTGCTTTTTCCTGACTCAATTTGATTCCATATCACTGCTCTGAGTCACTGCTCTGCCTCTTCCCCTATTTCCTGGTTTTCACTGAGCAGTGATCAGTGATAAATAGTAAGCTACATTTCTTCTGGCTTGTGAAAAGATCATTTATTCATTTATTTAATCACCAGTTTTGTAAGTCACGTAATTGGATGAAGACAAACAAAAGTCTGAACCAGCTACTTAGGTTAGACCCTTAAATGTAATTATTTATGATTTTTTTATTACAACTGTTCTTTTCTTATCTGTATCCCTTCTTTTCTATTGGCCTGACACACAAAAGAAATTAAATTACATTTCAGATAATTGATACCTCTACTTATTTTGGCAAAAGAAAGAGGACATTTTATTTCTCTCATTACAATGTGAAAAAAGAATGTAATATGATTGAGCATGTGGAAACTGTCTCAGCCCAGCTTTCTGTACCTATTCTGATGACCTGAAAGCCTGTTATTAAGAGCATTCACTCATTCAAAATGCACACACGTATTCATGCTTTCAAGAATTTTCTATCCTGTCCTATTTACCTGGTCATCATATGTACAGAAAATCAAAGTACATTGTAGTTATTACTTATCAGAATAATTCAGTTCCTATGGGAAAAACTCAGGCCTCTGTGTGAGATTAAATGATGCCAAGGTACTGCGCACGGGACAGATTTTGGGGTTTCATGAAGTATAAGTCCTAGAATAAGGTATCTGTTCTCTACGGCAGAAGTTGACAGTGTTCCTTGTTAATTTTTTCTGCTTTCTGGGACCTAATGGTACCACACCAGGGACGTAGTCTTTCCTTAGTGTCAAATGTCTTCCTGTTGTACCCAGGCTTGTATGCAGCAAGCATTGAACGAATGTGTTGAGAAATAATGGTTTTAAAATGGAAATTTTTAAGATTAAAAGTAAAAAGCTTCCTACAGTTCCTAAAAGTTCTACCATCTCAGATGCTTTCCTTAGGACTACAGCTTTCTATCGATACAGAGGTAGGGGCAAGGGTAAGATAATGGATGGGCCACAGGAGATGTGACTTCAGATTTCGTCTTTACCAGGACGGCTCACTCTATGCCTTAAGGCAAACCACTGAATCAATGAACCCCTGCCCACCTCACCAAAGTAGATGTCCAAATTTGCTTCCCTGGCCTTGCTTAGAGATACAAGGTAGATGTGTGACTTATTTTCCTTCCAAGGATCATTTGGAAGAAAGTAACAGGAGGACGGTGACATTGAGTAGATTGAATGCTACTGGAGAGAAAGGTGGTGTGGTGTGGAAAATGAAAACCTCTCCGCAGCGGGGCCAGAAGGCCGGTGGTACCACGGCAGACCCCGGGACACAGTGCCTGCTGTGAGCCTGGGGAGCTCAGCAGAACAGCATCTTGGTCAGCACAAGGTTGTGATGCGACAGCTGTTCTGGGCTGCAGAGCTTCCCAGCCAGATTTTTTTTGCTCCTCTGACAGTTTATGTGAACTATCTACTATTCTTTATCAAATTGCTTTTGCTAAATTTGTCAGACCTGGTTCGAATGTTTATAAATAAGAACCCTAACTGAGATATTAAGGAACGTGCAGTTTCTCTTGCCTGTAGGCTAGCATTCAAATCTCAAATGCCAATGAGACTGATCTTTTAAGCAAAGCAAGCTGGGTATAATCCACTGGTGAGTGGCGGGGAACTTAATGACAGGGTCTTAGAGGAGACAGCTGTACCCAGCTCTAGCTATTGGATCATCTTAATACGCTGGCTCAGGGGGACTAGATCTTCTAATTTATGAAAGAAGCTAGAAATCTATTTTATTACTCACAATCTTCCAACTTTATAAATATTGGCAATTAATAAAAATGTTTTAAAGTATGGTGGGATCAGAGAAAATGTATCTATACTCTGGATGGGGCCTGCGGGCTTTCAATTTATGAACTTAAAATGATTTATCATGCTTGCTCCCTTTCTCACGGATAGTAAGCTGAAATAACTCCTCTAAAAAGTGTTTTCGGACCATCACGTCATCTCTTGGCAGCAGGCAGTGAATAGGGAGGTGTGACAGGGAGAATAAAGAATCAGACACAGGGCTTGAGGGAAAGTGTGCGTAGGATAAGCATCGTATTGGGAAACTATAATTTTGATTTAGGTAACTCTAAGTTTTTTAAAAAAAGAAAAGTCTGGGTCATACTAAACTCTTTTTTTTTAATGTGTAAACATAAAAGTGACAAGAACAAAGTCCCTGCAAGTTATCTATGCATATACACACATACATGCCAGGGTAGAAAGCAGAAACTTTTCTTCTGGGGTTAAAGATAGAGATTGGAGGAAAAATAAATTTATTACCTTCTTATATCTCAAAGAGTACATTAATAAAGAAGTAGAATCTATATTTCTCGTTGACCACTGCATCCCTAGTGCCCTAGCTGAGTAGAAACTCAATACTTTTTAAATCAATTATCATGTATTTATGAGTACTCTCCAGAATAAAAAGTGCGCACTCTACCGGAAAAACTATTTGAGCAGAATTATTGAACAGTAGTCATTCAGCACCAGGGAAGATTTTAGATTTTTTAATCCAGGACAGTGGTACCAGTTTACCTATGCGAAAGAGTCATCATGAAATATATCAGCTTGCCAGATCCACAAACATTCCCACACCAGAGCTGGAAGAAAACCCCCCAGACCCTAGATCATAGCCCTGATCTAGGCTACAGAGCTGGAGTTTGTGATACACTCTATTAGAACATAAGTTATTTTTTTTAACAACCTTATGTTTGTGTCTTGAACTTAATGCCTTCTAATGGAGAATATACAAATCTAGATACTTCACATCTGTGCAACATATTGAAATATATACATGCATAATCATATGTCTTATATTCAGTTTAGGTTTATCAAATTTACATCAATTTTGGATAATATTTTTTAGACAGAAGATATTCCGTTGGTAAGAACACTTCAGAGATTTTCTGGAATGCTTTTTAGTTGTGTCTCCATGTGAGCATTTTCATAGTTTTGTCCTGTGCTTTCCTGTTGATTGCTTTTCTTCCAGAGGACAGGAAGCAATTTCCAGCCTTACACTTACTACACACCTGAATATGGGATGCCAATATACACAGCCATCGGCCAGTGATTATTATGCAGGTGATTTTATTATATGGAGTTCTCATATTCCTCAATCTCTCTAGAGACCATACGCTATACCCCACACCCATTATTTTCACATGCATTTTACAATTTCATTTAAAATTGTATATTTTATATTTTTTCCTGCATTGTTAAAATCTACAAAAATGCTGTAATTTAAAAATCAACACAGTTTATTTATTCAAGAAGTTTGTTAAAAAGATATCACACTTTATGACT